>NC_044990.1:34127900-34427900 GCF_008728515.1 Papio anubis
ATAAGATAAGCAACTACAGAAGAAACAGTTTAGCCACACAGAAAAAATAAAGAAAAAGTCAATTCTCTTCCCCTCAAAAAACATTTATATACAAAAATTTCTTTAAAAGTTTAAAATAAAGGGGTGGAAAAATATTTATTTGGCATGTATGAACCAAATAAATGAGATGTTATAGGTCAAACACACAAAGTATGCCTGATACAGAGTAGTTGAATAATATAATCTAAAAGTTGAATTCATTTATGACTGATACTGAGATAATTTTAATAAATTATCTTTTGCATTTAAATGCAATGCTTCTAGATATGTAATTATTTAAATATGAGTACTTGTACGAAGACAGTTTTAGAGTATGATTAAAAATTTAAAAGAACAGGATAAAGAAATACAAAGTTCTCATTTTGTGGAATAAATTAACATGGAAAAATGCCACGTTCTCTCAAAGTAATTTAGAAATCCAATTCAATTTTGATTAAACATCTACTTAATTTTTAATTTAAAATTTTTACAAACAGATTTCAAAAAAGGTTCACAATACCTATGAAAATTAGGAATTTAAAAAATGAACAGAGAATGTTTACTCTACAAATGTTAAGATGTTTAAAAAAACTCTTGTTAATAAAATCACATACAAAAATACGTAAACAACAACAAAAAAACACAGGAAAACAGGTGATACTGAGAAAGGACTAGAAAGATGGACAGTAGAGTACAATTAGTCGGTCAGCAAGAGATATTTTCTGTATATAAGAGCGCAATGTGTGATCAGAGAAGCAGTACAAATCAGTGAGGACATTATTGTTTTAAAACTGGCAGAAACGTTTTAAATTTTATGCCTAATATATGGCCTATTATAAATGTATTTTTAAATAATATACAAACATATCCTCCAAGTTGATAGAAGGCCTAACTAGGAAAGATAAATTTAAAACATGATAGAAAAAAATATAGAAAATTATTTTTGTCACCTTACGAGGACTAATTCTTTCAAAAAGAGATCTAAAAGCAACAACCACAAAGTAAAATTCTATGAATTTGAATTTGTTGAAAGTAATTTTATCTGCTTAATGTAACATATTACAGAATGAGTCTTCTTCAACTTCCTGGCTCAAGCAATTCTCCCAGCTCAGCCTCCTGAGTAGCTGGTAATATAGGC
The DNA here is from genome assembly GCF_008728515.1 of Papio anubis. Lineage (NCBI taxonomy): Eukaryota > Metazoa > Chordata > Mammalia > Primates > Cercopithecidae > Papio > Papio anubis. The sequence continues at coordinate 34,129,057 of NC_044990.1, forward strand.
ACCCATCATTACACCCAGCTAGTTTTTAATTTGTTGTTGCTGTTGTTGAGACAGGGTCTCATTATGTTGCCCAAGCTTGTCTCAAACTCCTGGACTCACGCAGTCCTCCTGCCTTGACTTCCCAAAGTGCTGGGATTATAGGCATGGCCATCATGCCTGGCCTATAGATGAAGTTAACAAGTGTGTCCCATTCTAGAAAAGATATATGTCAAATCTAAAGGCAACTGGGCAATATAGGTACTTCTACATAGTAACAAGAGTAGTTCAGAAATCCAATACCCAGAAAAAGGTCTCTGATTCTATTTTTGGGTTTTTAAATTAATAAATGTATCTATGTAAATCTGTACACACACACATATACAGATAGATACACACAAATGTTAACTTAGCTGCTTAACTTCATTAGCATTCACAGAAATGTAACTTTAAACAGCCATAAGATCTAGTTAATACACTTTAGATTGCCTAGATGTAAAAGTAAGATAATGTCAAGGTCTGTGGGGACATGGACACCATCATGCCATACTTAAACTCATCCAATCTGGACACCAATCTGACAATACTTAGTGAAGTTAAAAATCCTTTTATTTTTCCTATGAGATATCACTTCTTCTAATCAGTATATACCTCAGCAAAGCTCTCACATGAACACCAAAACAGATGAATACACTCGTCTTTATTATAATCTTATCTGTGGTAGCGGTGAGGTAGGGGCATCCCAGATATCCATCATCAAGGACACGGATAGGAGCAATATGTTGGGTGCTTATGATGGTGTGTAAAATACACACAAGTCCTGAAGTAAACTACTGGTAGCATGAATAGATTTTGAAAACTGTAGAGTAAAATAAGTAACAAATTTAATGCAATTTTTATCATTAATGTTAGAAATAGTTGAATAATTAAATGCAATTTCTAACAATATGTATTAAAACACACACATGCATATATATATATATATATATATGTGTATATACACCACAGTATTAATATTTTCAAGGATATTTAACAATGCCTGATAAACATATTAGAGTGACGAACTATGGGAAATTTCCGTAATGGGAGAGGTAATGGGGAGGAAGCAAAAAGTAAAAAAAAGTAAATAAAAATAAATATGACGCCTTTGACAGATTTTGAAAAGTATTTTTGAAAGAAATTGCGTGATGAACTTAACACTGTATTAGTAATAATATTAGCACATAATAGTTTCATTAAAATGTGCAGAAAATCTTTGTATTAAGATTTAAAAGGATTAATAACGAATGTATTTTTACTCAACAGCATTACTTACTGTTGAACATAAAATCTAAATCAACCAATAAAAATTGAAGAAAGTAAATCAAATTGCACTTACCAGTCTTCTGTATATTTTTTGGAAGAAACTCACTTTCATATGTTTTAATTAATATGCACAGTACTTTGAGTGTAAGGATTTCAAATAAGTACAGAAAAATCCTAATAAAAGCATTTGTTTAAAAAGAAGCCATTCAATTTTTAACCTATCAATGTTAACTTTAGATTAAAGTATATCATGTGGTTTTATAAATAGGTTTTCTAATGGAAGCCTTAAGTAGTTAAATGTAAAACTCCTATTTATCAATCTAAGGATCTGTTTGAACAGATAAATTATTTAAAATCCCACTCTGCATACATAAAAAGGACGTAAAATGAGTACCGTATATTTAAAGAAAAATTTATTTCCTGTAAAGATATATTTTTATTTTTATAATTTAATGGAAACAATATTAGAGTGGAAAACAAATTGCTTTGCAACTGAAAAATATGACCTAACTACCTATATGTCCTTAGGAAAATTTTCTAAGTTTGATTCCTCATCTTAAGACTGACCATGTCTCCTAGCTTTTTCAGTGGTTGTATAAGAATCTAAATCTTTGTTATTGAAATCTTTCTAATTTTAATCCAAAAAAACTTCCAAAAAAGGCTAACTATGCTTCAGTTTTTTAATCCCTTAAAAAATAACATTTTTTAAATTTGAAAATAAAATTAAAATATATGTTTCCATTTAGACAGCTATGCTTTAACATATTTTAATATACATAATATGCTTTTATTCATTTATTTGTTTACTGAACATGCAAGCATGCATATATCAGTACTAACAATATTTGATCTGTTCTGATTTCACTGATAACTCCCTTAAACTCTTCTTGCATATTACAGACAAGTGATTTATTCTACTACTCTATACACATTTGTATATTTAATATTTTACATGTCAACCAGGCCCTAACATTGACTCAATATCACTTTTAGCCTCAGCTTTATCTAAGCTAGATAAAGACTGAAATTTTTTTTCTACCAAATCTTTGCCTTGATAACACCTCTTTTTCTCTGTGAAATATAAATACGTCATCATATAGAGATGAAATTTTTTCTTATTCCTGTATTCTCACATTAGTGTGCGAATCTTTATGCTCCCTAAGTCTTACCTCTGACTTCACTTTTCTTATTAAATTTATATTATCAATTTATATGTCAATCTTCTCCATTTAATTGGTTAATTCATATTTTAAAAATTAACAAGGCAACTGCAGTTAGTACATACAAAAAGCCCTGTGTCATAAAGTCCAAATCAATTTAATTAACATCCCATCTTGAAGGTTAATTTTCCAATACAGCATACAACTATACAAAGGAGCATTATCTAATAAAGTTGACTATACTCATAAAGTAAGTATTCTTAATTATGCCATCTTTTAGAAGTGATTTGTATATCTTTTATGATTTTACAAAGTACTTAGAAAAGCACTGTGAAAGAAATATAAAACGATGTTAGAGTGCTTTAGTCACTACAATGTATTGTGAAAGTACACTCATTTGTCTTGGACGTTTTTAATAGAATTGTATTTTCTTCGGTATCATAAAAATTTATCGTAAAAACATAAGTTTTCTGGCAATGCTGAGCCATCTGTTTTGTTCGGATCTTATCATTGTTTTGCTCTGTACAACAATAATTAAGTATGTTGGCAGTAAGAGAAATAACGGTTGGATTTCTTTAGAAGATTAACAGTATGAACAGTACAGCTAAAAAAGAAATTTTTCTCACATTTTCCAAAAATATACCACCTTTACAACTTCATAGCAGAGGAACCTGGAGAGCCGCCCACTCTCTCCTGCCTACCACCAAATGGCTGCAATATCTTCAGTGTAGGCAGCGATTTGCAGAGGGTTGTTTTTGTTTTTCTTCTGGAAGAAGAATGTTTATTGCTGTTACAATGCTTCTACCTTGCAACTGTCATTTTCCTCTCCTTTTCTCTAATTTCTATCTTTGCATTTAGTATCATATTCTCCCTTTTTTTCTAATTCCTTTTAATGCTGGCTTCTGTTGTGAGGTATGTCAAATTTGACATGTACCTTGCTTTGGACTCTCAAAGACACATTTCTGTTCTTAGAAATAGGAATTTGCTTCATTGTTTACAAAGAGGATGAATTATTTGCTGTCAATCTTAAACATGTAGATGATTATCCTTCCTTGATTACAGAAACAGTAATAGTATATAGAAAATTATACCTACAAGCCCTAGGGATTGAGATTCTCCAATAATATAATATTTATAAGAATTTTAATTATAAGTTGTTGAGAACGACACATTTCTTATTTTTTTCATTCATTACATCAGTGCCATTTTCAATTTTATCCCTTTAAGGTAAAAGTTGAGATGTATACATATTTGTAAATTTATTCAGTTTTAATCCAGAGTCAGGTTACATTAAAGACATCCCGGGCGGGGTGCGATGACTCACACCTGTAATCGCAGCACTTTGGGAGGCCGAGACGGGCGGATCACGAGGTCAGGAAATCGAGATCATCCTGGCTAACATGGTGAAACCCCGTCTCTACTAAAAATGCAAAAAATTAACCGGGCGTGGTGGTGGGCACCTGTAGTCCCAGCTTCTTGGGAGGCTGAGGCAGGAGAGTGGCCTGAACCCGGGCGTCCGAGCTTGCAGTGAGCCCAGATCGCGCCACTGCACTCCAGGCTGGGTGACAGAGGGAGACTCTGTCTCCAAAGAAAAAAAAAAAAGATATCCCAAGTATGTACATGAAGGTGGACAATTTAATTCAAAATCCTGATTTGGCGTGTTTAATACTAAATATCAAGATATTCTGTTTTTTTTTGTTTTTTTTTTTTAAGGAATTATATGTGTTTGGTTTTATATAAATAATCAAAATGTGTATGTCATTCTCTTGGGTCTTGAACACTTAATTAGTGTGTGTGTGTTTGCGAGTGTGTGTGTTTGCGAGTGTGTGTGTATGCTTGAACTTTACCGCAAACAATTCTATTTGAAAATATACAATTACAAATACACCATCAGATTTTGTAAATGGCAAACAATTTTTGGGTCAATTTACTTCTCTCGTTTGCGATCACATTCAGCATTATATTCTATTGAAAAGGTCTATTGCAATAAAATATCCAACTACAACAAGGTTGTTTTCTGGCTACTTCCAGAATGTTTTGTATGTTGTATTCAAGCGTTTCTTTCTTATTAACTATGTTAAAAGTAATTTTTATTTTTATTTTTATTTTTATTTTATTCAAGCGTTTCTTTCTCATTAACTATGTTAACAGTGATTTTAATTTTTATTTAACAAACTCAAATTTGAGACTAAATGGAAAATTTTGTTTTCTGCATTGTTATGAGAATACATTGCAAATAAAGACATCCTCAACGTGAATAAAATTTTGCCATATGCTTTTATGTGATAAAATTAAAGGAAACATATATGCACTTATACATATTCAAATATATTATTGAAAATTTTTGGTTACAGACTCATTTTATTGTACAATTTTTCAACTGAATATTATTTCCTGGCTTCCTCATGACTATGACATTCATTAAGACATTCTCTTAATACTTATAAAATAAGTTAATATATATGAAATGCAACACTATATAGATTTATTTCAAAACTCAGTATTTTGTTCTCTCTTCACTGATAAACCAATCCAGTGAATTATGATTTTTTAACACAGGTATAATTTCTTAAGTATTATAATTTATATTTGTTAATAGTTTCTAGTCCTCAGTTCAGATGTTCTTTTCATTTATCACAAGTATATCCCATCCCTACCTTCACAATATATAGGATACCCCTGTATCCTCATAATGAAATATCATTTTATTATTAGCTTTTTGAGATGACTTCTATTACTTGTAACTTGAATTCTCCTTTTTAATACTTTCCCATAATTTTTCACTTAATAATATATTAACTTACCTTTATTGAATGGCTAATATATAACAAATACGACTATACTATACTATATACTGTAAATACATTATAAATTATATATTATAATATGCACTACACTGTAAATCACGTAGTACCTATTAATCTATTTTGGCATGTGACAGAATAGTACAGCATAGTCTTCGAGCCAAATTCCTGAGTTTGTGTTCTAGCTCATTCATTCTAGCTCATTCACTGCATCACAGACAACTAGATGACTAACAGAAAGTCATTTATCTTCCCTAGTAAGAATTTTCTCTTTGGCTAGAAATTGGCCACCATGCTAGGCAATATATATTTTCATATCTTCTTATTTCTCATATCTAATAGATGGGACCTGGGAATTGGGTCTGTCTAAGGTAATGAGTGTCAATTCCAGGTCATGGTGCTAAGAGTACTGTGTGCATCCCTCATTCTCTCTTCCCCCAGATTGCATACTCAGTGGTTTAACAGTCAACACGAACCTACAAGATGGTGTAGTTACAACATGGCATCAGCTAGTTACCCTGACTCCCACTTCAAGGAATGCTATTAGGAGACCTACCAGACTAGTTACATTTTCACTAGATTTTATACAAACAAAACCAAAGGTTTATTGTATTATTTCACTGAGATTCTGGATTTTTCATTATAGTAGCTAACCAATAGTGATTAAAGTATAACTTTTTAAGTGATTTACTCTCGTGATGCCATAAATAATTTATTAAATAAGCATATTGAATGATTAAATATATTAATATACATGGATGACTTAGATTGTGGCTCACAGTAAGCACTACATAATTATGTTATAATAATATAGTTATGATGCAAGCATATGTGGTATGTTATATTCTATTGCTAATTCATGGTTTCAAGAGGAAAATCTGCAGTTATTGAAAGTGGTGTTCTCCTATAGGTAAAATATCATTTATTTCTGATTTCCAGATTTTTTTTCACTGTCTTTAGTTTTCAAATTTTAATTTTGAAATGTCTGGTGCTGGGCCTATAGATATTTATAATTGTTGCATCCTCTTGCTGAGTTGATCTCTTTAGCAGTATATAGTGGCCCTCCTTGTGTTTTTTATAGTCTTTGATTTGTAGTCTATTTTATCTGATATACATTTAGCTACTCCTGCTCCTTTTTGGTTTCCAGTTGCATAAAACATTTGTTACATCCTTTCACCTTCAGTCTATGTGTGTCTTTATAGGTGAAGTGGATTTCTTAAGGTAGCATATAGTTGGGCCTTGTTTCTTTATGCATTCAGCTACTTTGTGCCTTTTAATTAGATAATTGTGGCCGTTTACATTTAGTGTATTATTGATAAGTAAGGAATTGCTATTGCCATTTTGTTGCTTGTTTTGTGGTTGTTTTAAGACTTCTCTCCTCCTTTTTTTCCTTTGTGGTTAATGGATTACCTCTGGCAGTATGTTTCAATTTATTGCTTTTCAGTTTTAGTGATTCTATTATAGGTTTTTGCACTCTGGTTACCATAAGGCTTACAAAAGAAATCTTATAGATATAACAACTTATCTTAGGTCACAAATGAAAGAATAGAAACAAAGGCAGTGAAACAAAAAAAGTCTATCTTTAACTTGATCCTCTCCACATGTTGACTTTTGTCTCAGTTTTCATATCTTTATATTACCTATTTTTAACAGGTTGCTGTAGCTATTATTGCTTGTAATAGATTTGTTTTTGGTCTTCATACTAGAGTTAAGAGTGAATTGTCAAGACAAATACAGTAGCAGACTCTTCTATTACTAAGTTTTTGGTGTACTTCCTTTTGCCAGTGTTTTTACCTAGCAGTTTTCTTTCGTGCTTTGGGTTTTTGTTTTTCTGTTTTTGTTTTGTTTTGTTTTGTTTTGTTTTGTTTTTTAATCTTTCAGACTGAGTAACTCCCATTTAGGATACCTTGCAAGAAGGGTCTCATGGTGGCAAATTCTCCCAGCTTTTGTATATCTGGGGAAGACTTTATCGCTCCACATTTAAATGACAATTTTCCTGGATACAATATTTTTGAAAGGCAGTTTTTTTGTTTGTTTGTTTTTGTTTTCTTTAAGAACTTTGAAATCTTTTTCCACTCTCTCCTGGTCTGTATGATTTCCATTGAGAAGTCTGTTGCCTGTATGTTTCTATTGAGAAGCCAATTGCCTATAAATTGGAGCTCCTTTATATGTTATTTGCTTCTTATCTCTTGCTGATTTTTGATTTTATAATCTAATCTTTAGGTTTTGAGAGTTGATTATTATATACCTTATGGTAGCCTCATTTGGACTGAATTTACTTGGTATTTAAGAACCTCTTTTACCTGTATATTTTTATATCTTTCTCAAGTTTTGGAAATATGTCTGTTATTATTTTATTTGAATAAGTTTTCTACCACTGCTCTTTCTCAGCTACCTCTTAAATATGAATAATTCTTAAATTTGATATTTTGTGGTAATTTTTTGTATTTTATAGGTGGTTTTTATTCCTTTTTGTTCTGTTCTGTTTTTCTTTTTTCTCCTCTGTGTATTTTGAAATAGCTGGCTTTCGAGCTCATTCATTCTTTTCACCGCTTATTTCATTCTGTTTTGAGAGCCTCTAAAGAATTCTTCAGTTCAACAAATGTATTTCTGAGTTCCAAGTTTTCTGATTGAATTATTATTATTATTTCAATATATTTGCTAAATTTCTAAAATAAATTTCTAATTTGAGTTTTTGTGTTATCTTGGAGAACACTGAGCTTCCTTAAAACTACTATTTTGAAATCTAGATCAAAGAGCTCACAAGCTGCCATCTTGTTAGGCTCAGTAACTGAATTTTTGCTTTGTACTTTAGGGGTACCATTGTTCCCTGTTTGCTGTTGTTTCTTCTGGATGTACATCTGTCTTTGATTGAAGGATTAGTTATATATTCTTGTTTTTTTTTGTTCAGCATGTTTTGATTTTTATTGCATATATTCACTTAGCAAATCTTCAATGCTAGGTCACTGTCTATTTTTTGGCTTTCAGTGGTACCTTAAGCCTAGGTTTGCCTTGTCTCTAGTAAAAGGCTGATGCATTACTTGTCCCAGATGGTGGAGGTCCTAAAGGAAATATTTGGCAGTGTGGGAAGGCTGGCTAGGGTTCCATGACAGGGGACCTGGGGAACATGCATCCTACAATGTGGTGCTTCTAGTCAGTCTGATTTGGTGTCTCCTTTGGTCAAGTTACAGAGCGGAGTTTCCAGGGCTAGGGATGGTAGTCCCCCCTTCTCCATTTGTCTCTGCTTGTCCTTAGGTATATTCCTCCCTCAGGCAGTCACAATGCTACCTGTGGGTTAAATCAAGAACAAGGATCCTCCCAGAGAACTAAAGAGGTGGGGAAGATGGTTGATGACCTATATTTCACTATTTTCAGTGTAGAAATCGTAAGTTGGGGGGAGATTTTTCCATATGATCAGTGCCAATCAGAATGTGGGGAAGGAATATCATGAATGTGGAAAGCTAATTCTCCTACAATCTTCTCAACATTTTCTGCCTTTACAAGGCCCTGAACTGTGTCATTCTCCTATTTGAGCTCTGGACTATTGCTATCTGGTGTAGATCTTTGAGCTGTATGCTATTTTTGGTTCTTATTTTTGTTTGTTTTGCTAGTTTGAAAGCCAATTTATCTCTCTACTGCCATTTTGGAATCTGGCAAAGAGACTAAAGACTAAATTGTAATGAGAAATACAGTAATACAGTCTTCTATTACTAGATTTGTTGTATACTTCCAACCTAGTAACAGAAGGCATTAAATCCTTTTCCTTGTCTGAAATATGTTCTTTCTGAAATTAATATAGCTACTTCAGTGTCCTTTGATTAGTGTAGCATGGTATGTTATGACCTATCAATTATGGTAGTATTAAAAATACGTAGATATATCTCTAACAAAATACCTACAGGATCTATATGTGGAATTAAAAATAACTCTGGGAAATTAATCAAAAAATTCTAAATAAACAGTCATTCATAACATGTTTACAGATAGAAAATGTAGTATTTTTAAGGTGACAATTATACTCTAATAGTTTTATAGATTTAAGGCAATTTCTATGAAAATCCAAGCAAGTTATTTGTGGATATTGGCAAACTGATTCAAAAGTTTATATTAAAAAGCGGGAGTCCCAGAATAGCCAACAAAATTTTAAAGGAGAATATCATTAGGAGGCTAACACTATCTGAATTCCAGATGAACTATAAATCTACTATACTCAAGATGTCATCATACTGATGCAAGAATAGACACATAAATTAATGGAACAGATAGTGAGCCCATGGGTAGAATCACACAAGTTACTGACGTTTGGCAAAGGAGCAAGGGTAATCTAATGGAGAAATTACAGTTTTTTCAACATACAATCTAGAAAATTAAATGTCATATGACAAAAAATCAATCTATAGACAGATGACAGATCTTATACCTTTCATAAAAGTTAACTCAAAATACATTACAGAGCTAAATACAAAACACAATACTATAAAACTCCTAGAAGAAAACTTAGGCAAATACCTACATAAATTTAGGTGTGGTGATGTGATTTTAGATACAACAGCAGAGTCTTGGGCTGTGAAAACTAGCTATGTAAGACTTCATTGAAATTGAAAACTTCTGCTCTGCTATAGACATTCTTAAGAGAGTGAAAGGACTAATTGTAGCCTGGGAGAAGAAAAAAAAAAAAAAACACAAACACATATAAAGGATTTGTATAAAAAATATACGAGGCATTAATTACTCAATAATAAAAAAGCAAGCCAATTTTAAAATAAGCAAAACATGTAATCAGACTTTTCTCAAAACAAGATATACAGATGGGAAATAAATACATGAAAAGATGTTCCATATCATGTGTCATGATGGAATTGCACATTAAAGCTACAACACCTATCAGAATGGCTATAACTAAAAAAATATGACAGCGCCAAATTCTGGCAAGAAATCAGAGCAACAGGAATCCTCCATTACTGGTAGAAACGCAAAATGATACAATCACTTCAAACAACATGGACAGTGTATTATTTCATGAATGAGAATGTCTTTAACTGTATCTTATGCTTGAACCATCATTGTATTTTGAGAGCAGTTAACTTATTTCTTATGTTCTACTGGTTCACAGGAAGAGAGGAATTCTACCTCAGGGAGAGTTGCTGTCAGATTTTCTCTTATTTCTGACTTAGATGATATTTGGGACTTTTAGTCTGATGAAATTTAGGTAAGATTTTGGGATTTTGAATTGATGTTAACTTTTGCGGATGTTGGGATGGGATTGATGTATTTTGCATGTGGAGTGGATGTGAATATTAGGGGCCAGAGTGTAGACTGTGGTAAGCACAATGGACCCCCAATGATGTCCATGTCATAATTCCTGGTACCTGTAAATATATTATGTTAAATAGAAAAGGGAATTTTTGCATGTGACAAATTAAGGATTTTCAGATGAATAGATTACCCTGGATTATTTGAGTGGGGATAATGGAATCACAGTGGTCCTTATAAGATCGGATGTGGGTGACAGAGTAGCAGCAAAGGGTATGTCAACACAGAAGCAAAGGTTTGAGTGATATGATTTGAGGCTGAAGGTCAAGGCCACAAGCTAAGAAATGCAGGCAGTCTCAACAAGTTGGAAAAACAAAAGTCTCTCTCCCAGAGCCTCTAGAAGAAATATAGTGTAACTAACACCTTGATTTTAGGAATTCTGACGCCCATAATTGTAAAATTAAAAAAATTGTGTGATTTTAAACACAGTAGGAAACTAATACAGTAAGGGAGGGGAATCTCAGGACTTCGAGGATTAGGAATCTTTTCTGTTTAAGTATTTGCTGTGCTGAGATCTCCTGAAGACCACGCACACAGGCCCCACTGCCTGATATGAGGCATGAAGAGCACTTCCCTGGTGGGGGCTTACTGTGCTATGATCCTCTTCAACAGTGCTTCTTGGTCACCCTGGTTTCTCTGAATGGAGTTTGCATTTTTCACACCCAAGAGAATGAATGGCCACTTGTTTTGGCAAGATCCCATTTGCCAATGCCAATCCCCACTATCTTTCAGAGACCCAGTAGAAAAACAGAAATAGTTTTTCTATGCACACATTTTTCCTTCCTTCCTTCCTTCCTTCCTTCCTTCCTTCCTTCCTTCCTTCCTTCCTTCCTTCCTTCCTTTCTTTCTTTCTTTCTTTCTTTCTTTCTTTCTTTCTTTCTTTCTTTTTTCTACCAAAGCCTGTTGTGTCACACTTGCCTATTGCCATAGAGGCTCCCATTTGATCCAAGGAATAAATTATATTATCTGGGCTGCCTTTGTTGCTGGGTTGGTGATTATAGAAAATGTTGAGCCAGTGTCTTCTCTTTTTGTTGCTTGGAGTGACAGAAGGCACCCTGCTGAGTTGTTCTTCCGGCTCTAGGGTGTCAAAACTGTTCAACTTCCTCACACTATCCCTGAAGTTGTCCTTTGGTTGCCTCTTGCATTATTTCTAAGATTTTAGTTGTACTTAGCCAAGAGAAGCAGAGAGAAAGTAGTCTATTATATTTTAGCTGTACCAGAGTCCATTTGGAATTTTTTCCATCCTAATGGGGGTCTACAGGCTTTAGTGAAGCATTTTGGACACCTATTTTAATATAAATATATTTAGTTAAGGGCATTTAATTAAGATACAAAAATAAAATATAGAAATAACATATACATATGTAACCATACAAATAGTGGGGTAGACAAAGATAAAGATGCAGTCCTGCGATATGTGAGCTCAGGAAAATTTTGTTCTCAAAGCCACAAAGAACATAAGAAAATGTTCAGAGAAGCTGCTTCTTTTACATGTTTGCAAATGCCCATGGACCAGAAAATCATACTCTGTCCCTTCCGTTGTAATACATTAGAAGTTCCACACTGTGAGTAATGACAACCTCAAAACGTGTTATCTTCTCTCATCCCACTTACCTCAACAACTGGAGCATGACCTTTTTTAATAGCAAGAATATATTTTAATTTAGTTTAAATATAAGCACTGCATCTTTATTCTGGTAGCCTTCTGCTTGCATGAACCCATAAAAAAAACTCATATTACCTATTAAATATATTTATATTATGCATTTTTTCCTTATAAGATTTGTGAAACATCACATACAGTGACTGTGAATTATCTTAAGCATTTTTTTTTCTTTTAATTAGTTTAAGGAATACAAGGATACTTCCAGTTTAAGGTAGAACACCGAAACGCAGATTTAGTTGCTATATCTCTGAGGTCCCTTTAAATCAGGGGTTCATAACTAGAGTACATGAACTTGAATGGATACGATCTTGCATTTTATATATCTATTTACAGTAACTTTTGAGTGAAAATTATCTTTCTTTCAAATAGATGTGGCAGCAACAAACTCCAGCAATGTTAGCAATATTTATGGCTTCTATTATTAAAAATCATAGGTAGTTTCATGTCATAATTCAGTTACTGAGAGAAGTAGGAATTTTGATTACAGTGATCAATACTTTGAAATTATGATAGATATTAAGTATGCACTTAATATTTTTACTTAAGGCATGAGTGGAGATGTATTTATTGTTATATCAAAAATAGCTTAAAATATGTTTATAACTTTTTTTCAATACAACTGCTTTATGTTGAAGTTCTATATAATTTATTTCATGAATTAAGAACATTATTTTGAAAAGTCCATAGACTTTACTACCTTGCCATAAAGAGTCATGGGGCAAATGCATGTGGAATACATACTCCAAAATGATAGTTAAAATATTTTTTCAACCGTAAGCCAGGCTTGGTGACTCACTCCTATAATCACAGCAGTTTGAGAGACTGAGGCGGGCAGATCACTTGAGGTCAGGAGTTCAAGACCAGCCTGACTGACATGGTGAAACACCGTCTCTACCAAAAGTACAAATATTAGCCGGGCATGGTGGTGCACGCCTGTAGTCCCAGCTACTCAGGAGGCTGAGGCAGGAGAATTTCTTGAATCCGGGAGGCATAGGTTGCAGTGAGATGAGGTCATACCTGGGTACACTCCGGCCTGGGTGACAGAGCAAGACCCTATCTCAAAAAGTAATAATAATAAAAATAAAATACTTTTTCAACATAAATGTAAAATCAACAAAAGTGGAAGAGAAATAGATCAACAATACAATACTGGTAGCTAGAGAGCTAGTGGACAAGTGGTAACTTAGAAGAGGCAAGATAAATGAATGGTAAACCAGCACAATGAAATACCAAGAAAGAATTCAATTTAATGAATTTTCTCAAAGACTCAGGAACTTGCAATGTTAGGTGGAGTAGTGAATGTGGAACTAAAACAAGGCACTGGTTAAACAATCTATTTAAGAAAAGATTGAGCAACCCTATCTTTTCTGCCACTCTGTGGAACTAATGACTGTCCATAGCAAAACTGGTAGAAGCCTACAGCTTTATTTTCTGAAAAATGCAACAGAAAGGGATACTGGAATAATGCAATAAAGGCCTAAATTTAAGACAGGCAGGAGTGAGGCATTATTGTACAGTAAATGAGAGAAGTAGATGAAAATTTATATCCAGCAATCTTCACACTGCTCCAGCAGTAGGGATTCTGGATTTGAATTCACAAACAAACTCATAGGATTAAATAAGCATTGCCAAAACACTTACTTAGTGATGAAAAAGTATACAAGATAGGTAGCAACACAGCATGCTCTGTAGCAGCGTGGTACAATCCTTATGCCTCCCTGACATGTCTTCCGAATGTCTCCATCACACTGCACTGGAACACACAGGAGAGAAGGCAGAATGTGCCTTCCTTTGGATTGAAGCCATCAGCTTTAAGAGTTCCTTCAGGTTTTAGAGCTTGCTACTCGTGTGCTTCCTGAAAGATACATAACAAGCTCCCATTCCTAGGTGGAGCTGCATATCTTAGTCATCAGTTATAGACTCTTTATTAGTTACGTGTTCCTTAATAAATACTATCTTTAAGCAGGCAAAACTCCTTAGATTGGTACATAATTTTAACACAACCCTCATTTATCTTGGATTTAGAATAAAGTACTTAGTCCTTGAATTAATGTTGTATTGGGGTTCAACTAAGGGCTAAATTCTCAGGCATTCCTAATGTTAGGGGAAGACTAGACCAGCACTTGCACTCCGTATACTAAGTATTGAAACCTCTAACCTTCATCTAAGGGACTTTTGGAAGACAGACCTACACTTTTCGTGCAAAGGTTGGAAGAGTCTTCTGGAAATGTCTTAAGAACATAAGGAAAAAGACTTAAAAGTACCAACATTTTGGATTTCAAAGCAAGCATCACAACTATATCAACTTCTAGAGCCTTCCAACTAACTTTTGAGTGATCAAATATAAGAAAAAATAGAGATTTAATAGACATTTCAGATAAAGCTTCTCATGTGAAATCTGGAAGCCAAATCACATAGATAAAAATAAAAGCATACAAAATTTTAAAGTTTCATAAACTATATTAATATTTGCATTGAGTAAACAAAGATAATGGAGTGAAAAGCAGTAATAGGATGCAATAACAATAAATGACTATCTTGAAAATGTGGTGTTCTTGAAAAGGAAAAATATGATAGATCTGCATTTGGGTCCTTAATCCTATTTCATTCTAAGTGAAGTATTTTACAGTGTTACACTATTTTACTCGGTTTGACCAGTTTACTAATAGATAACTTTCTGTAGTTCCATCAACTAATGTTATTTTAAGAGAACTCTTAAGCTAGTTTTTGTTTTGTTATGTATACACTTGTTTTTTCATTTTTTTTCATAATCTGATTTGTTTAGTACAGAGCACCACTGCCAAAGATAGTTTTACCTTGAGGGGAACAAACTTTTTCAGTATAAGACTATATTTTAAACATTTTAGCTTTTTGCCGGTCATATACAGTTTCTGTAATATATTCTTTGTTTGTATTCTTTATAATCTTTTAAAATGTTTTATATGGCTTAAAGGCTGCAGAAAAACAAGCTGCAAACCAGATTTGGCCCTCCAGCCTTTAATTTGCCAATCCCTGGTCTCTACAAAAGGAGACTTTCTTGACTGAGAAAGTTAATCAAAGTAATATAATTTTTAAATTATCTGTGCAGTTTGAATGGGGACACTGCAATGTTTGAATCATACTGACTTTAGAGATAACCAAAATTTTAATATGTTTTTCAGTTTAACTGCTGTGTATGTTTTGACCTGTCTTTAACCTACTGACTTGTCAAAATGTGGATAGCTAAAATTCTTCATTTAATTTGCACTTCGTATTTTTTTAGTTAAGACCAGGTATTGGCAAACTTTGTTATTATTATTATTATTATTTTAAACAGAAAGATAGTAAATGGTTTATTCCTTATGGGCATAAAGGTTTCTGTTACAGACATTAAATACTATCTTCACAGTCAAAACCAGCCATGGATGGTATATAAATGAATAAATGTGACTATGTTGCAATAAAACTTCATTTATTTAAAAAAATGGCTTTTCACTGTTTTTATAGTTTTAAAAGATAATTTTATTTGGTGATTTTTGTCGTTAGAGAATTAAGTATTTCCCCTTGGATTGAGTAACCTGAAAAGCAAATAAAGGTATTTTCTGTCAAGATGAAAATGGTAGGAGAGGCAGAAGGTACTCCCTAAAATCTGATGAAAATTTTAGAAAATTACTCTTAAACCTGAATTCAAATAGTCATATAAACTAAATTACTGCCATGAAAATTTTCAAATTATATCTGAGATTTTGAAGCCTCTAGGATATTGGGAGATGAAACTAAGGAACACTAAATGGGGAGAACTTCATTCTCTTCAACTGGAAGAGCTCTAATTTCTACCTCTCTCAAATATTTTACCTTATTTAGAACTTTCTTTGGAAAAAATAAGAATTCCTGCAAAATTATGTGTTTAAACCATATCTCTGGCCATATTATTCTAAAATGATTTCAGACGTATCATCATGTCAACTACCTTGATGAAACCAATATTCTGTGTATTACAGCTCCTTGATAGATCTTAAAAATATATAATTATATATATTCCAACAAATGGCAATTAAGTTTTAGTCAAGTTTTTTAGCTTGCATTTTAAAATAATACATATTCTATTATACTATTTATAATATAGCATAATAGCTCTACTCACTTTATTCCTGTTTGACTCCATGTAAGTGACTATCTTAGCTAATTGTAATAATAAATCCAGGTTATTACTTAAAGTAGAATAGAATTCTGGCACCTCCTCTCTCTTGATTTCTCTATTGTCCCTGTCTTCTAGCTGGTAGTAACATGAAGTTGAATTAGTTGAAGAAGTTAATTAACCCAGCACAAGTCCTTATCAATATTTTCTCTTGATAATAATTATTTTGCCTGTAAATTATTATCCAGTAAGGATGGAGAATTTTTAAAAAATCAAATATGTTTTGTTTTACAATTAGGTAATTGTTAAAATTAATTATATTTATTGGATCAACTTTAGTACATTTTATTAATATCTTATATTATCTAAAAACTGTAGAATTACACTTAGATAATAACCAATATTCAATTGTGGCTGTTTAAATTTAATTATTTAAAATTAAATCAAATTAAGAGTTGATTTTTGTTGTGGTTGCACTAGCCACATTTCAAGAGTCCAACTATTTTGAGACTCTTAAGATGTAGAAAATTTTTATAATTACAAAAAGTTCTATTGGAGAGTGGCGATCTAGTATTTAGAGTGAAATAACCATGCATTAACCACAATATGTTGTTTTAAAATTACATTGAACTGGGCTTTTGAAAATAAAAATTTCAATGTCATTGGAATTTGCATACATCATGTGTTATTCAGTTTCTCCCAGTGTATCCTCACTTTATTTACAAAAATGAAAACTGATTGTTAGATGATCTTTAGTGACACTTTGAACTATAATACATATTATTCTAGAGAACAAGTAAGTTTTCCAGAAAAAAATAATATAATTAAAGTAAACATTAATTTTAAATGATACACATATGTGTGTTGCTTGCATATGTTTGAATACATTTTCTGTATTTAGAAACACATTTATCTCTTATGAAGTGCAAGACAGTAAGAAAAATAATTTAAACAGTAATTCTCCAACTCCACATATATGAAAATCACCTGAATGGCTTGCTAACATACACATTGTAGGGCCTCACCCCAGAGATTTTGATACTGGACTATTGAGCTAGATCCCCGAATATGCTTTTCTAAGAGATTCTCACAGTGACACTTTGAGAACCACTGGTATAAAAATAAGTTAGGCTCTTGTAAAAGAAAGAAAGACACAAACATAAAACCAAAATCATTCATTCAAAAAAATCTAAATAACATTGATCAAATAATGTATCAGTTATAGTTATACTTATGTACATAGAGGACATAATGCTAAGTTGTGAAGGAAGTATAAAATAGTACAATAGGAATTCAGACAATGGAAGATCATTTCTAAGTAAAGAAATAAGGAAAATCATATTTCATGGTATAGGCATTGTTTGATCAAGAATTGGATAGAGTAACAATGTTTCACCTAGTAAGGATGGAGGTAATGGCAGTATTCAAAAAACAAAAGTGACCAAAATTTGGGAATGTGAGTACAGGGTATACAAAAAGGATTTTCTAGAAATTTGAAGACAGATGCTTGTAACTGAGGCAGTAACTGAGAAAATGAGAATAGCTTTTTCCCCAGTCTTCCAAGACCAGCAAAATGTTCACACAAAGATAAATGGTTTCAAAGCAAAAATTGCTTCAAACTTAAATATGCAAAGAAGATTTTATTCAAGCTATGGCAGTAGAGGAGACAGATTGGACTTAATACTGTTGAAATGGAAGTTTTCAGGGAGTGGGAGGTAAAGCACTAGGGTGAACTTGTGGGAAAGTACTAGAGAATTTAGAGAGGTTAATCAATGGGATAGGTGAAGTACACTGAGTTATTGCTCATTTTGAAAATGGTTTTCTCTGCGATTTGGCCATGTGTGTTTACTAAGTGGTGTCCACAAAGACTGGGAGATAAGGATGCTGAAATGGTTTGGCTGTGTTCCTATCCAAATCTTATCTTGAAATATAGCTCCCACAATTCCAATGTGTTGTGGAAGGGACCTGGTGGGAAGTAATTGAATCATGGGGGCAGGTCTTTCCCATGCTGTTCTCATGATAGTGAATAAGTCTCATGAGATCTGATGGTTTTATAAAGGGGAGTTTCCCTGAGTGATGTCTCATCTCTTGTCTGCTGCCATGTGAGACATAACTTTCAACTTCACTAAGGCATCCCCAGCCAAATGAAACAGTGAGTCCATTAAACCTCTTTCTTTTGTAATTTACCCAGTCTTTATCAGCAACTTGAAAAAAGACTAATACAGATGTTTTTCCTTAGATGTTCACATTTCAAAGAAATGGTTTCCATGTACTTGAAAAAAGCATTTTCTGGATTGTCAAAGTAGCAAAGGCTGAAAGAAAACTTACATGCATTTCAAAAAGGCAGATAAAGAATTTATGATTGCAAGTTTACTAAAGTAAATCTTCTAATGAAAAGATGGATGGACTCTATAGTTAGGAGAAGGCCAGTGTAAAGAGCAGGCCAGCTGAGGGAAACATTAATGCCATCTTGGTCAGTGAAAAACTAACAATTTGTAATCATCTAAATCTTCTCAAGAGTATGGGCTGGAGAAGACTGGATTGAAATTGTCTTTAATTTCAATCCAATTTCAAAGTCTTAGTAGTCTATTTGTAAAAAGTCACACAAATGAAATCAAACAGAAATGAATAAACTGTACAAAAATGTGAGACTAAGAATCACTGGGCATCATCTTATCTCATTTTTCATTCTTCAATTGGCAAAACTAAGTTTTTAAGGTTAAGTTTTTTACTCAAAGTCAAAATTATATTAATAACCAAGTAAGAATCAGAATATAAGTCGTTTACATTTAGCTAGGAGAGGCAAAGGATCCAACAAAGGTGAGTTTGTATTTGCAGTTATGCAATATTTTTATACGAGAGAGGAAAAAGTGAGAGAGAAAATGAAGAAAACAAGTAATCCTTTGCATCCAGTGATTCAAATAAGAGTAGAGAAAAAGTGAGAGAGAATTAGATATCAGTAAACATATTTTAGAAAATTTCAGTACAAAATTCATAGCACAGTCCACTCTTTATCATCAACTCACATACTGAGTCAAAGGTTTACATTTTATTGCTTTCACTTTACCCTCATAGCAAAACATAGCAGGATCTCCCCATTCTTCTCCTGGATATCAAATTCTGAGGCTACTGGTTTTCTGATTAGAGATTTTGTTTTTAATTGGCAGAACACAATATTCTTAGTGCTACTCCTCTGGGTTTTCTTTCAAATATACATGGAAATTATAAATCATAAAACTGTTTTTAATCAGTAGTGTTGATTGGTAAGTACTGTGAATAATCAAAGAAGTCTTAGACTATAGGAATCAGTAGCAAAGACTAAAAAATAACTGAGAAAGACTGCTCCTTATACATGCTCCATATGATTCCTCTTGCCTATCGGGATTCTTTCTTGTTTGGACTGAAAGTTGGTCAGTTTGTTTTAATCCACGTCCCTAAAAGGCAAACACAACAAAAAGCTGACAAAACATCATCTGATCAAAGGCAATGTTGGGCTTACTGTCAACAGCACACTGATGGACTAGTGCTTCCAATCGCTTCTCTGCTTACTGAAAAACAAAAATGAAACTCACTGATCTTTTCTTAGTCTTGAAAGCTTTATGAAGGCTTTTAATAATAGTACAAGTTCAGAACAGATGTCTAGCACAACAGGTGAGTGCCTTACACACTGGGATATAGACTTTTATGACAACAAAATTCTTTATTTTTATTTTAGTTTAAATACAGGGTTTTTTAACCTTTGAATACAATAAAGTATTGTATTCAATATTTTGTGTGTTTTTGTGTGTGTTTGTGTGTAGTACTAGCTAAAGATGATTCAAAGAATGTTGTCATATCAACTGGTATCTTTTAATCTGTAGCACTGAGACTTTTTAATCTGGAGCACAAATTAATATGCTTCAGCCTATCTATCATAATACATAATGCCTAAAAAACAAATTGACAATGAAACATAGGTTTGAAATTTAGGAAATTCAGGATAATCTCTTTGCTGAGCAAAAACAATTACTTAAAAATTCAACATATCACAAGCTTCTTAATACAACCTAATAATTATTAATAATATTCTGAAATATATGCCACTAAAAGATTTTAACTTTTGGGAATGTTTGAAATATTACATGTTTCTCCCAGACACATAGTTTATATGAATTAGCCCTCCTCAGTCTCCTAACACCACTGCCTCTTCTAAGAATGATATGTCTATCTGTACATCTATCAGTGCAAAAATACGTATATACATACACATATACATATAGATGGAGAGTCAGAATATGTTGTGAAAGAAAATTATCTGAAAAAATATTAAATATATTGTTCTCTATTTGAGAATGGAATATGAAGGTATCAAAAGATTTGCCTCATTAGTAATGATTATATACGTGGTTAACTCAATATAAAATATGAACTGTTTTCTATCAATTCTTAGTTTAATTGAAGAGTTTCAAATAAAATCTCTTTTGTTATACCTATATCTAATTGCAAAGTTCCCATAGAAATCAAAAGCAGATTATAATACTTCAGAAGCTGGTTAAATTTCTATTATTCAGTCTCATTATAAACATTGTCATCAGCATGAAGATAGGCTGTTTCCTTTTCTCTTTTTGTTACATTTTTTAGGCTTCAAAAAAATGTCATTTCCATGCAAATTACCCTCCTGCAACATTCATTAAACCCTTTTTACTGAGAACCTAGCTGTTTCTCAATCCTCTCAGTTATCTGTGAGAAATCTTGGAAGGGTCAAAACAGCAGAACAATGTTACTCTGTTTTAATATAAAATATGAAAAGGCATGATATTGTTCAAAGTTGTATTTTTGTGTTGTGAGAATGTTACAGAGGCACACTACTGAAATAGAATATATTTATATGTGTTAAATCGAACAATTAATGTGAGCATTGGTACAAATTAATTTTTATTACAAATTCCATATAACAATGTTATTGATCTCCTCTGCAGCTGTACTTCCAACAAAGAACCTGTTTACATCTCATCAACGAACACTCTAGCAAGTGATCATTGTCCCGTTCATCGTAATCTCTGCCTTTCCAATGACGGAAAAAAAAAATGTGTAGATTAAAGGTAATCCCCAACAATGAAAATAAAACCATAACACTTTACACAGAAAACACTCAAGTAATATTTTACCTCTATGTAATTTTCATATCTAGATCAACTTTTCCCAGTTATTTTTTACCTGTAAACACTTTTTACAAAAATGTATAATTTCATAAGTTGGCTGGATATATTTAATCACTTTTATGTTACTAAAACAAAAAAAGCCTTTAAAAACATAAAAAGAACATTAGCAGCATATTATTACATATGTTGTGATAAAATTTATTTGAATATTATACTTGGCTATCTTCATTACATATGAAGTCCCATTTTGTTTTAACCCATTTGCAAGTGATATACACTGTGATTAACTTTCTCTAATTACATGAGAAAATATATAATTTGTACATCAGTGGATGTAACATATTCCATTCAGGACTACCATTTATACACTGAAATTATACCATCATAAATTGACTGTATTGACTGGATTAAGAAAATGTGGTGCATATACACCATGGAATACTATGCAGCCATAAAAAGGATGAGTTTGTGTCCTTTGTAGGGACATGGATGCAGCTGGAAACCATCATTCTCAGCAAACTATCGCAAGAACAGAAACCCAAACACCGCATGTTCTCACTCATGGGTGGGAACTGAACAATGAGATCACCTGGACTCGGGAAGGGGAACATCACACACCGGGGCCTATCATGGGGAGGGGGGAGGGGGGAGGAATTGCATTGGGAGTTATACCTGATGTAAATGACGAGTTGATGGGTGCTGACGAGTTGATGGGTGCAGCACACCAACATGGCACAAGTATACATATGTAACAAACCTGCACGTTATGCACATGTACCCTAGAACTTAAAGTATAATAATAATAAAAAAAAGAAAGGAAGCAAACAAAAATAAATAAATAAATAAATAAATTGACTGTATTTAGGACCTACTATGTATAATACTTGAATGCTGTATTTTTAACAAATCCACTGTGCCGTTTTATAAGTTCTATGATTTTTGTTTAAAAGTTGATGCAAATGAAAATTGCTCAGGTTGTCATTTGTTAGCATTTCCCTACAAATGGCTAGCACACAGTAGGTGAATATAGCTTTACTTCCAAAATGACAAAATAACAAACTGAAAAAGTCATCAGTGTATTTTCTCTCTTTAATATACGTTACTATTTTCCTGAAAAATTACTTTTACATATTAAAATTCCATTTAGTAAGTAATTTTAAAAGTCTTATCAAATAATCATAAGTCTTAGAATAGATCACCTTAGATCACCTTAGAATAAATCACCTCAGGAAAATTTGAAGAAATATCACCTTTTCATGCTAATTTTTCATTTACATGTTAATATCAGTGTTCTTTTTGCTTTGTTTGTTAACCAAAGGTGCATTTCTAAAAAATAAAATGCTCCTGCTGAGTCATAAACTTAGTTACTATCTCATGAGGATGTTTATTTTCTTTTCAACTAACTGCACATTTGCTTCTATTTTTAATTTATTTTTTAATGGACCAAAAAAATTGTATATATTTATTTCTATACCAGGCTGTTTTGAAATATATGCCTAGTGAAATGGCTAAGTTAAGGTAATCAATAGTGTATTACATCACATACTTACCATTTATTTGTGATGAAAACACTTAAAATCTACTCTTAGTAATTTTGAAAAGTATAATCCATTGTCATAAACTATAGTCACTATATTGTACAATAAAACTTATTCTTCTCATCTAACTGAAATTTTTTATCCATTGACTAACGTCTCCTCAGTACCCTCCCCCGTTCTCCCTTTTGTTTCTTGACACATGCTAAGATGCCCTTAAAGTTCCATTTTAAGAATAATGAATTTTAATAATTATTCTATTAGTCAATTAAAAATAGCATTTCCCTTTTTGTTCTATATCCATTCTTTGATATGACTTTATAAAATCACTTCAAAAACTCACGAGGGATATCAAAATAAAGACAAATGTCAGAATATCTTCCTATAGGAGAGCAGAAATGTGGACAAAAGAACCGCATATTGGAGAGAGGTTTTAAGATGCTGACCAGAGACATCAGACACTCTTCCTCCCTAGAAAGAAGCAAATTGTGAATAGATAATCACACATTGAATAGAATATCTAGGAAAGAACTCTAGAGTTCAAGAGAGAAGTCACAGGAAACACCTGAGGCACAGAAGGAGAGGAAGCTAGCAGCTAGCTCAGCCAGGACCAGCTGGGATCCTGGAATGGCTCCCTATTATGGGGAAAGGGTCAGTGTGAGCCACTAGGGGCGCACAGTCTTACCTTAGACTACTGCAATCCTAACCACAGGAGACCTCCTCCATCGACACAGATCTGAGATTAGCATAGGCGGGGGCTCTACGGGATGGTGATCTGGAGGCCTGTCAGGGCATTGCTGCAAGCAGGAAACTTGCACCACATCACACAGCAAGACCTAAGCAGCTGCAGTAGGGCGCCATGGCCAGAGTCCAGGTTCCACCAGACCGCATCCTCTTCTGAGAACCAATAGTTCCACATCTTCACCCCCTGTGAATCCCCAGTAAAATCCCCTGGCATACACCTGGAGCACTTCAGTGACATAGAGGTGGCTGGACCCAATGGTGCTGTGGGATCCCCAGTGCTCTAACCCCCAGGGAGTACCACTCCTCAAGGAAATGATAACACAGTACATCAAGGAGGCTTCTCCTGAGACAAAGGGAACCAGTGCATATGCTTGGCAAAGCCAAGAGCTCCCTGCCTGTACCAATGGTACCTGGTTCCATCAGGGCAGGAAACCACCCTGCCCTAACTAGCAGCATGGCCTTTGTTCTCTAGCTTATGCACAGAGGTCAAGATACTTTCCCCAACTCTCCACACTGCCGCAGCCACTGCTGCCTGTGAAAGCCAAAGCAAACAAACCTTAAATCTGAGAGTCTAGGTATGTAAACAACCGCATCCCCATTAGCATGTACGTCCTCAGTACTTGGGCTCATATGAAAATGGATGTCTTCCCCTTTCTACATACCACAATAGTGCTGCTGCCACTGGAAGCCAAAGTGAGTGAGCATGACAGTTGCCTATCTGAGGATGCAAATAGTAACCCCATTCCCACCAACAACACAGCCTCTGTGCTTAAGTTCACACCCAGAAAGTCAGGATCCATCTGACCCCTTTGAACATGACAGCAGTCACTGACTGCAGCCAGGAGATAAAGCAAACCCTACCCAGAGACTGAGAAGTGCCTGCCTGGGGCTGTGAACAGCAACCCTGCCCCCATCAAAAGCATGGCCTGTGTGCTCTAGCGCATGTCGTGAGTGCAGGCTCCTCACACACACCACTGTGGACCCTGCTACGACCAGAGTCGAAGTGTACACACCTCAGAACCCGACCGCTCCCTGCAGGGGACCACGATAGCAACCTCACCCACACTAACAGCAGGATCACCACACTCTAACACCAGCCCTGAGGTCAGGCTCTCCACAACCACCACCACAGATTGCCTGCCCTGGCTGCTACCTCCTAGAGCTCTGCACACCCTGATGCCCACCAGACCTGTCACCTTTGCTCCCCCAACCCAAAGCATGAGCACCCCTCCCAGGGTCCTGGGGATTACCCAACCCCTCCTACCACCTCTAGCATCTGTACACTACTTCTGGAATCCTGAAGGTGAGCCCACGCAGCCTGTCATCAATACCATCAACTACATCCATGCACATGCACAACCTAGAAAGCTGGGGACCAGCTTGCTCAGCCCATCATACCCACAGCTAACATTAGTGAGTGCCACATGGGAGCCCCCAAACTATCCTGCGTTTACTACTACCATAATCCAGACCATACAATGTGCTTACAGCCCTAAGGACTCACCCACCTCTCTGGCTTACCACTCCCACTGCCAGCATCCAGGCAAACTGCCTGGAGGCTCAAGAATTTGCCCACCTGTACTCACTTAAACTGTGCTTGCATATGCCACCTGGTGACCCAACGTCAGGAATGCTTGGTTCACCACTACCTGCCATGAGTGGGCCCTGAGGGCAGACCTACCTGGTATCTCCTGTTCCCAGCACATTTTCACCATCGCTTCCACGAAAAAATGTAGCCATGCCACTGAGGAGATTGCTGATACCACTATGTTGTTCACAGCCAAAAAATCATACAAAGATTATGCTACTTCCTGCACCCAGAATCAAAGCTAAAGCACCCTTCCCAGTCATTACCATAGACACATCTTCAGGAAGAAATTCTCTACAAAAGTCAGTTCTAGAAGTGACTGTTATATAAAATGTGCAGATATTTTGCTTATCTTCATAACAGGAGGTAGTTTTAGAACATGGAGCAAGGCACTCACTGTACTGAGGATTTCTTCCCTCCCACAGAAACAAAGATATAGGAATACTATTTTCTAGGAAGATTGCATTTCAAAAGACTGGCTCCACGGTCCTTGATAAAAACATTCTTGGCTATAAAATTGGCAAGAGGCTTTCAGATCAGAAAGATTTACTTATATCTCAAAGGGCACAGGAAAAATTTACAATTACAAGCTTTCTAAAGCAAAAACTGTAAGCAAAGAGAGGTTAGAGGCCTAGATGCAGGAAAAACAAAAAACAAAAAACAAAAAACGGGGTAAAATTTGTTCAAGCTGAGGGGAATGGTAAGGTTGTTTTGGCCATTAAGCAAAAAGTCTAATGAAAATAACAAAAGCTTTCAGCAATAATTTTGTCTGAAGAACGAGCAGGTAACATTTTAGTCAGTACATGTTTAAAACTTATTTCATATTTATGAAATAAAGAATAGTTCATGCCAAAAAGATTTATACATAGAAAGCTCAAAATCGAAGTTGGTTGCATACAATCTAATGCCGTTAAAAATAGTCAAACACATCCTAGCATACCTTCAGTAAATCATATTATCTTTCTACTTCTACATAGTAGAGGGCACAGAGATGAAACTAGCTCTGTTTATTAAGTTTTCAAAAGCCATTGATATGACACTATGGGAGAATCTATTACCTTCTTGTCTACAATAAAAATTATAATGATTGTGACTGAAGAACATTTTTGACACTACACATGTATTAAGATGTGGTATGAAAATAAGGAGCACTTGTATAAGTACGTTTGGATTCTTACAATAAGCCTTATTCTATCATAAATTTTTACAAGAATGACTTAAACCCTGATACGTGGAAGATAATACTATTACACTGTTTATATTTATTTTATTTATATGATAACACTTCTGAGTTGAGAAAGGGAGGACTGAGGCAGGCAGGCGGGAGGGAAGGAAGGAAGAAAAGAAGGAAGGGAGGGAGGGAAGGAGGGAAAAACCTTGCAGAGTGTTTAAGATCTCTTGTATAAAAATATTCGTTGGAAGACTGGGTGTGGTGGCTCATGCCTGTAATCCCGGCACTTTGGGAGGTTGAGGTGGGCAGATCACAAGGTCAGGAGTTCGAGACCAGCCTGGCCAATATGTTGAAACCCTGTCTCTGGTAAACATACAAAAATTAGCCAGGTGTGGTGGTAGGCACCTGTAGTCCCAGCTACTCGGGAGACTGAGGCAGAAGAATCTCTTGAACCTGGGAGACAGAGGTTGCAGTGACCTGAGATCGCGCTACTGCACTCCAGCCTGGCCAACAGAGTGAGATTCCATCTCAAATAAATAAATAAATAAATAAATAAATAAAAATATATTATTCATTAGAGAAAGACTAGTTCTACAAAAGTTTTCATTCATTACATCAAGTTTTTTTTTGGCAGAATAATGATTTTGATAGCTACTAAATTAACAGATACTTTTTAAAAATTCTCCTATTTATAAAAACAAGACCATGAGGAGGGTTTCTTTTCTATTTTTATCTATAAATCAGCAGTCATTTGAAGTTAATTAAAATTGATTTATATGCAAAAATCTCCAATAAAGACAAGTGCATTTTTTTTGTTTGTTTTTTGTTTTGCTCTCAAGTGTGAATGAGAACATGCATATTTGTCTTTCTGTGCCTGACTTATTTTGCTTAATGTACGTCCCGCAGTCGGATCCACGTTTCTGTGAATGACAGGATTTTATTCTTTTTTTTTGTTTGAATTGGTATTCCAGTGTGTATATATACCACTTTTTAAAAAGAGATGTATTCATCTTTTGATGAACATTTAGATTGTTACCATATCTTAGCTATTATAAATAGTTCTACAATATAGTTGAGTGCAGGAACTGTCAGAGATATTTGAACCAGAGCAACTCAATCTTGACTAGGGGCTGGGTAAAATGAGACTGAGTCCTATTGGACTGCATTCCCAGGAGGTCAGGCATTCTAAGTCACAGGAAGAGCTAGGAGGTTGGCACAAGGTACACATCATAAGGACCTTGCTGGTAAAACAGTTTGCAGTAAAGAAGCCGGCTAAAACCCCCAAAACAAGATGACAGTGAGAGTGACCCCTAGTTGTCCTCACTGCTCATTATATGCTAACAAGAATTCATTAGTATGCTAACAGACACTCCCACCAGAGCCATGACAGTTTAAAAATGCCATGGCAATGTGAGAAAGTTACTGTATATGGTCTACAACAGGGAGAAATCCTCAATCAAGCTGACACTCAATATTAACCATCACAAGTCCATCCTTTGTCAACTGGAACCCATACACATCTCCTGAGCTCATACATAATCTTCAAATAAAGACAATAATAAGGTCATAATTACGTCTAATATAATACAACTATCCTTTGTACAACTGGAAACAAATTAATCCCCAACCCAAATACTATTTCATAAAATTAACAATACTTAAATGCTGATGTGAAGTAAATAAATCTTATGTCATGTGATAAAGGAAAAACGAAATAAAATGAAGATATTTTCTTAGTGCAACTGTATCCATGCAAAAACATGTTTTTAACAAAAGAGGAAATACTCATGACAATTACTGTCCTCATTTCTGCATCTACATTGTCGTAGATGGTAATGATGACTACCTTCTTCAGTGTATTCTGTATCCACTTTGCCTTCAGCAAGCACCCCAGCAGGTCGTGGTTTTTTTCCTGGTGGAATGATCCAAACCTTCATTACTGAAGGGTCTGGGCCATGTGTAGTCCTGCCTGGATTCGGCTGTTGCAGTTTCCCCTTGACCTTAATCACAGGGCTTGTTAATACTAAGAGACGACCTAATGGATCTCCTATATGCATACCCTTTCTTACCTCCATTGTGGAGTAATAGATTGATTTCATCTGATAGTCTGGGTCAATCAGCCTTGTCAACACTGTAACTCTCTTCTTAGCCTATTGACTTAAAGGTAGGAGGAGCCCAAAGTGTCCAAGTGGCAATCTTAACACCTGTCTAATGGAATTGTTGTTGTGTCTCCTGGTGGCAGCAATTCTCCCTCTGGAACTAAGACCTCTAGGCCAGCAGAACATAACGTCGTGGTAACAGGAGGCAAAAATTTTGTTATTGTATCATTAGGGGTGATTATGAGTGGTGCCCTTCCACCCTTTGATTCCTGGACCTGTGAATCCTGACTATGGGAGAAACAGTACCATATATTGGGTGGTGATTCAGAGCATACGTGGCCTTCTGGAGAACTGTGCCCCAGCCTGCAAAATATTGTCATCTAGTTGCCATTGTAATTGTGGCTTCAAAAGGCTATTACACCATTCTATCATTCCAGCTGCTTTAGGATGATGGGAAACATGGTAAAACCAGTGAATTTCATGAGCATAAGCCCACTGCCACAACTTTTTAGCTGTAAAGTGAGTGTGTTGTTTAGAGTCAATGCTGTGTGGAATACCACGACCGTGGATAAGGCATTCTGTGAGTCCATGAATGGTAGTATTGGCAGAAGTATTGCGTTCAGGACAGGCAAACCCACATCCAGAGTAAGTGTCTATTCCAGTGAGGAAAAATCTCTGTCCTTTCCATGATGGAAGAGATCCAAAATAATCGACCTGCCATGAGGTAGCCAGCTAACCACTCTGAGGAATGGTGCCATATCGAGGGCTCAGTGTTGGTCTCTGCTGCTGGCAAATTGGGCACTCAGCAGTGGCCACAGCCAGGTCAGCCTTGGTAAGTGCAAGTCTATGTTGCTGAGCTCATACAAAACCTCCATTGCTGCCACCATGGCCACTTTGTTCATGGGCCCATTGGGCGATGACAGGGGTGGCTTGGAAAAGAGGCTGAGTGGTGTCCACAGAACAGGTCATCCTATCCACTTGATTATTAATCTCCTCTGCTGAGGTCACTCATCGATCAGCACTTACATGGAATACAAATATCTTCGCAGTTTTTGACCACTCAGAAAGTTCCATCCATTTATCTTTTCCCCAAAATTATTTGTCACTAATTTTCCATTCATGCATTTTCCAAGTCCTTGACCATCTAGCCAAACCATTGGCTACAGCCCATGAATCAGTATATAATTGCACATCTGGCCATTTCTCCTTCCATGAAAAGTGCACAACCAGGTGCACTGGTTGAAGTTCTTCCTATGGGGAGCATGTCCCTTCAGTGTCATCCTTCAGGCATGTCCTAGAAAGGGGCTGCAGTGCTGCAGCTGTCCACTTTTGGGTGGTAACTACATAACATGCAGAACCATATGTGAATGAGGCCTAATTCTTCCCTTCCTCTTCCATATGTTAATAGGGAACTCTCCATGAAGCCATCAATGCAGGCTGGGGGAGAGAAGGAAGGCGGCAGGAATAGAGACCGTGGGCATTTGAATCACTTCCTCATGGAACTTACCTGTACCTTCAGGACCTGCTTAAGGCTGATCTCTTATATATCACTTCCATTTGATGATAGAATGCCACTATGCATGACCCACTTTATGGTTGGATAGGTTAGAAAGCACCCAGTTCATGATAGGCAGTTAAGTTATATGGTGACTTGTTGACCTATTTACATTGGTCCATTACATTGGTCCATTACATTGGCATGATAATCCTGTGGAAATGAAAAGTGATCAAGGTCTCTTACTAAGCTTATGACACAAAACCAGAGAGTTGATGTACCCCTGAGGTAGGACAGTAATGGTATACTTCTGACCTTTCCAGCTGAACACAAATTACTTCTGGTGGGCCTTGTGGACAGAAATGGAGAAAAAGGCATTTGCCTAGTCAATGACTGTATAGTAAATACCAGGAGATTTGTTGATTTGCTCAAACAATAAAACTACATCTGGTACAGCAGCTACAATTGGAGTCACCACGTGGTTAAGCTTACAATAATAATCCACTGTTATTCTCTAAGATCTATCTGTCTTCAGCACAAGCCAAATGGGATAATTAAATAGAGATATGGTGGGAATCACCACCCCTTTATCTTTCAAGTCCCTGATGGTGGCACTAATCTCCACAATCCCTCCAGGTATGTGATATTGTTTTTTATTTACTTTTGATTTTCTAGGTAGGGGCAGATGTAATGGCTTCTATTTGACCTTTCCCCCAATAATAGCCCTTACCCTACCAGTTAGGGAGCCAATGTGGGGGTTCTGCTAGCTACTAAGTATGTTTATGCCAATTATGCATTTTGGCCATGGGGAAATGACCATAGAATGAGTACAGGGACCCACTGGACCCACTGTAAGTCAGACCTGAGCTAAAATTCAATTAATTAGCTGACCTCCATAAGCCCCTACTTCGACTGGAGGACCACAATGACGTTTTGTGTCCCCCAGAATCAATGTCAACTCAGATCCAGTGTCCAGTAGTCCCTGAAATATCTATTCATTTCCCTTTCCCCAATGAACAGTTACCCTGATAAAAGGCTGGAGGTTTCCTTGGGGAAGGATGGGAGAAAGATTCACTGCATAAATTATCAGTAGTGTAGTGGGGTCTTTCTTCAAGGTGACCCAGCTTCCCCTTCACTTAAGGGGTTCTGGGTTTGTAAAATGGCTCAAGTCCAGAAATTTATTGACCAGTCATGATTTTTTTTTTAATAATTCAAATTAATCTTTTGTCCATTTGACCTAGAAGTTTTTTGCTTATTTAAATTAAATAGGAATGCAGCAGTCTTCCTATCAATTTCAATTCCAGGAACACTTTGATTAATTAGGTAATACCAGAGCGCTACAAGACTCAGACTATTCTGATTGCCATTTACCTCTGCTGTCTATCACTGTAGCTATGACCACCTTGCTTTTGATGGTTGAGTGATTCCACTGGCCCCTGCCACCTTGGGATCCAATTATTCCCATTGTATTTAAATTTTGTAGTTGAGTGACTGTGGTTCCCACTATTAGCTCTGACATGCAGAAAAGAGAAATTACAGGGCCCTTCAAAGATGCAGGTGTTACCCTCACAAATCTATTTTGCAAGGCATTGGTCAAGTGTATATCCTCTGGTCCCTTTCAGCTGGAACTAGTAAGTCTTAAGTGACTAATTCACTCCAGCATCCCAGTTTCCCTAAGCCTTTAGATCCCTTCCTCTACATTAAACCAAGGGAGATAAGGCATTTCCAGCTCACTCACGGTGGGCTGTCTTTTAATCCTCATTTCAGCGAACCAAGCAAATAAACTATTAGAACCTTTTTTTAACTCCTTGAGCTGCAAGATTAAATACAGAGTTCCTACTTAGTGGGCCCAAATTAGTAAATTCATAACCCAACTCTATGTTCCTTCCACAATTATCCCATACCTTAATATTCATTCCCATGCCTATTCTCCAGATTTCTTCTTATATAAATTAGAAAACTCAAACAGTTTTTTTTGAGTGTTGCACACCTTCTCTTAGTTCACACTCTCAACCTCACCTTTAGGAGCACGCCAGGACTTTAGTCTAGTTATAGGTCTAGAGGCAAACAGGGGTTTTGGGGGTGGCTCCTGAGGAGAATTAACATTATCTTGCCTGGCAACTGCCTTAGGTGAGGGCATTATTGTTGCCTTAGTCAGCGCAGGGTTTCTCTTCAGACAAAGGCAGAAAGGCTGATGGCAGTATGGGTCAAGGAGGGAGAATGTTCCCATTACTGGGAATGGGGAAGCTGTTCCTTCTGGTGAAAAATGTTCATCAGAGTTTGCAAACTCAGTGTCCCCAGCTTCATCAGGGTCCTCCCACACATCCCTATTCCCAGTTGCAGGGTCCCATTATTTTCCAATCAACGTCCTCACTTTAACAGTAGATACCTGGCATGGCTGTGGATGCACCTTTAATTGAAGGTCAGCCACTCTCATGATAACAGCTTGGGCCTGTTTTTCCACAATTTCAGCCCTTTCTCTATAAGAGATAAGACTCTCCCTCAGGGTAATCTTAGCAGATTTAAGGTTTAGTGTCTGCTTCCGAAGCTGGGAGTTAGAATCTCTGAGTTTATTATTTCTTTCATCACTTTGTCCACTGAACTTAGGAGCAACTAACTAGCTTCATTATGTTCCTTGGTTCTCCACATATTGTCAAAGAATAACGTATAGAGTCACTAAACTACTTGCCTTTCACAAGCAGTGAATCAGGAGTAAACAGGAGAGTTTGTTAAGTATTAACTAATACAATCACAAGGTCCCACAATAGGCTGTCTGCAAGCTGAGATTCAAGTAGAACCAGTCTGAGTCCCAAAACTGAAAAACTTGGAGTTCGATATTCAAAGCAGGAAGCATCCGATGCAGGAGAAAGATGTAGTCTGGAAGGCTAGGTCAGTCTAATCCTTTCATGTTTTTCTGCCTGCTTTATATTCTAGCCTTGCTAGCAAGTGATTAGATGGTGCCCACCAAGATTTAGGGTGGGTCTGCTTTTTCTGCAAATTAACTGACTCAAATATTAATCTCCTTTGGCAACACCCTCACAGACACACCCAGGATTGATACTTTGCATCCTTCAATCCAATCAAATTGACACTCAGCATTAACCATCACACCACATCAGTTGTAACATTTCTTCTCTTAAAAGTGTATAAAATTTGTCTTTGTTCCACATCATCACAAACATTAATATTACCCAATTTTCATTTTTCTGTCATTAATAATCTGTATTCAGTTTGATATTAGGTACCATTTAAAATTGTCCTTATATATTTTCTCTTTTAAAATGCCAATATTTTGCTGGTATTTCTTTTGATTAGTTTGTTTTCTTTCTTATTAATTTGTAGAGTTAGTTTATATACACTGAATATTTTTTCATCTGTTGATTTTAAGAGCGGAAAATATTTTTTCTCATTGTGTTTAATAATAATTTTGATAAGCAAAAAATTCTTACCTTTTATAAAGTCAAAAGTAATTATTTTCTTAATGATAATTTTTATATTTTGTTTTAATATATACATATTTTTACTCTAAGTTTATGAAAATAGTAATCATTTCCTAAAGCTTGATAGGTTGTCCTTTAAATTGCCACATTTATTCTCTGTGGAATTAAATACGGTATATTGTAGAAAGAAAGATCCCAACTTTCTTATTTACTACTCAAATATCCTAGTATTGTGCATGAGAATGTCTGTTCTTTCTTTGTTAATTTGCAAACCTCATTTAAATATTGTCCCTAGAAGTATGTAGGCTTGTTTCTGAGTTCTTTATTTGATTCCATCAGTTTCTTTCTCTGGTCTGGCAGTACCTAGGAGTCCTAAACACTATAGCTTCATAGGTCCTGACATGTTGTGGAGAAAATCCTTTAAAAGTTTTCTTCAAGGCCGGACACGATGGCTCAGGCCTGTAATCCCAGCACTTTGGGAGGCCGAGACGGGCGGATCACAAGGTCAGGAGATCAAGACCATCCTGACTAACACGGTGAAACACCGTCTCTACTAAAAATAAAAAAAAAATTAGCCGGGCGTGGTGGCGGGCGCCTGTGGTCCCAGCTACTCGGGAGGTTGAGGCAGGAGAATGGCGTGAACCCAGGAGGCGGAGTTTGCAGTGAGCCGAGATCACACCACTACACTCCAGCCTGGGAGACAGAGCGAGACTCCACCTCAAAAAAAAAAAAAAAAAGTTTTCTTTAGGAGTATGGTGCCTAGTCTTAGTCTTTTTAATTTCCAAATATACTTAGAACCAGCTTATGTTCCATTTTTAAAAGTATTATTATTGTTTTAAAATTTGTTTGAACATATGGAATCATTTGGGGAAGAAACTATGTCTTTATACTATGAAGTATGCTAATCTGTAAACATACTCAACAATTTTCTAGTGAAAATCCATCTATGTTATAACTTTCTTCTTCATGTCTTACATGCTCTTGTTAGATTTATCACCTGGTACTTAATATTTAAAAATGCTTTTAAAAATACATTTTTTTTTTCTTTTAGATGGAGTCTCTCTCTGTCACTCAGCTGGAGCACAGTGGCAAAATCTTGGCTCACGACAATGTCCATCTCCCAGGTTCAAGCAATTCTCCTGCCTCAGCTCTCCAGTAGCTGGGATTACGGGTGTGAACCACTATGCCTAGCTAATTTTTATATTTTTAGTAGAGATGAGGTTTCACCAGGTTGCCCAAGTTGGTCTCGAACTCCTGACCTCAAAAGATCTGCCTGCCTCGGCTTCCCAAATTGCTGGGAATGCAGTCAATATATTGTTTTAAAATAAACTTTACTTTCTACCTTTTAGAATTAGAAAGTGACAGTTCTTTGTAGATAAAAATATAACATTTTTTACATTGTCTTTGTATCCTCCAGCTATTTGCCAAACTTCTTAATTCTTGTATGTTTTCTAGCTCCCATTCTGTGTGTTATCTGTTCGTTCTGTTGATTGTTTCCTTTGCTGTGCAAAAGCTTTTTAGCTTGATGTGATCCCATTTGTCTATTTTTGCTTTGGTTGCAGACTATCTGCTATGTACTACTCTTAAATTTCTTTTTCATAGAGAGTTTTTATTTTCCCATGTCAAATGTATGAGGTACCATTTTAAACTAAATAAACTGGAGAGTCTTTGACAGACTTGTGATAAATATGTCACAAATATATTCAATATGCTGCTTAATATTGTATCCTTGGTTGAATGTATCAGTGAAATATTAGAAATTGTCCTATGTTTTATTCCCCCTTAATTTTTTGAAATATCTGAATTGTCAGAGATTTCTTACACAATAGCTTAGTTGATAAATGAAAAAAGTAAATATTATCCTCACTGATATCTCAATAAACAGCAGACATTATGTTACTTCTTTTATTCATATTCTTTGTTTCAGAATATTTTTGTTAAGTTTAATATTAATTACTCAAACTCATATTTATTCATATTTTATAATCTCTGTAGTTGATTTTAGTTCCTATTAAAGGTTACAATATTGAAAAAACTAATTAAATTACCTATGAATCATTAAATGATGAAAGATAAAAACAGAGGCAAATTATTTACTTTAGTATGTATGGTATATACTTCCTGTACAAAAAAATCAAATAATTAACTGTTTATTAAAAAATCCAAGCAATTAAACTTTAGCTCTCACAAAGGTCCTCTGACAAATGAACAATGGGTGAGTTAGAATAAATGAAACTATTTTAGCCATAGATATTTAAGAACGTTCAAAAGAGCTAAAGAAATCATTTTTAATCTGTAGTATATCAATCCTCATTGTAAAATATGGAAAGCTCAGGCTAAAATTAACTTCAATGTTTATTCAAACACATATATAAAGCATACTATTATGGATTTATATAAGTAAAATAAATATACCACATAAAAAGTGTAAGAGAGAAAAAAACCAACATGAAAGGATTGATTCATTCATTTATTTTCTGAGAATTGAAGTGTCATTAATACAGCAAAGTAACAGAAATGAGGAAATTTAAAATCTGGGATGCTACAAGGGAAAGGTCTGCATAACTGAAATCATTTAGAACCAGTAAACCAGAAAGGGTAAGCTTTTGGGAAAATAGCCTTCATATGATCATCCCTCAAGCATTACTTTAACATATAGTGTAATGCTTTTTACTTACATTTTCTGCATTATTGTGACTTTTTGAAAAACATGAATTCAAAGAATCATGGATCAAATTATGCATTTAAAAATAATTTAATATATGCTAAAATTATGTATGTTTTGATATATAGTGTGCTTAAATTATTGATGAGCCACTGTAAGAAATTTGCTGCTCCCAAATACCAGCAAGTGGCTACGTCGCCCAAGAGATAAGCACTCTCTGTTCCCTAAAGTTGTAAACATTTTGGAAAGTACTAGTCAGACCATAAATTTATTGGTGAAAAAACGATAAAAATAGTTAAATTGTAAAACTAATCATAAAGTGTCCTATGCAACTTTGGGTGTTATCAATTAGAATAGGGCTGAGGCAATTATAAATCAAAAACGTGAGGTTTATCAAAAGCACTCAGGCTTCCAATTAGGATATAAGAGTTAACCTTCTGAATCTCTCTCTGTGCACGGAACTGACCTGGGGATTGTCGCATGAACCATACGGTGGCTACACCTTTTTGTGCAGATTTTGGGAAAATGATAGAACACATGTCCCATAAGTGCATCAGCTGGGAATGAATGGTGGTCTAGGCATGGAGAAAAGAATTTCTACCCGCTTTTCCCTCTTCATTACTCACAGTTGCCACTTAGCCTGCTGATGGAAAACAAATGATAGCCATAAAAAGTGAGTTGTGTTGTGCCTTACTATTGGCTATTCTTCAACAACATGAAACCGGGTCGTTGTTTTGACCCTGAAGCATAATGCCTCAGAATAAAATACTTATATCAGAAAAATTGTTCAAATTTCAAAATATAAATAAATGTGTCCAATATAATTTATAATTTAACAATCCACTAATGTGATTCAAACCTTATAAAATCAATCAAGCACCATTCCAGAAATTCTGAAAATCAATTAAAATTCTAAAATTTTGAAAGATGAATTGCAAAATTAATTATATTAATTAATTCTAACTAATTTTAAAAATAAAAACATATTATATATTTTAAAAAGAAAAAGATAGAAAAATTATCTTTTTTCTTTGGAAAGAGATGAATATGTGATAAAATAGTGGTATGTAGGGATTTCAGAAAAGGACCCCAGATTCCCCCTACCTTTTTGGAGCTATGTACATTCAAGGTCATTGGCTAATGAATTTCGTACAAAATATGCATCCTTCTAAGTAAACCAGCTGAGAATGATATTACTGCATTCAAGTTTTTGTAATCATTCTATAATTAAAGTCCCAATGTATGTTCAAATGAGCACATCTCAACTTTGTTTTAACCTATGATCCATTTTGGTAAACATCAAACTCTTATGTTCTCCATTAATGTCATTTGAGTTTCAAAATAAATTAGGTATTGTCACCAAGAGCATGTCAAATCACTGATAATATTAGTAAAAAATATTATAATGTGAAAAATAAGATCATTCTGTGCTTAAGGTCTACTCGTTTGGCACAAGGTTCACTGTCCTAGGAAGTGGAGAAGTTTAAACACAATATAGGTCACTTTCAATGTCAAGTCTGTTTTATCATTTAGTTTCCAAGATAAATTTTTATCATAAAATTTGTTTGACTTTTTACTTCTACACTGATTAACAAAAGATACTAGTCCTGAGATTCACTTTTGTTATTCTGTCCTTGGAAGTTGCTCCTCTTTCTTTGTCTATGAAAAATCAAACTATTCATAAATGGTTCCCTCTGTTGTTTCAAGACAACATCAGTACTCTGCACTAATACACTATATCTGTTCTTATATACTAATTAGGTACAGCCATAATAAATAGATTAAAGAACAAGTTTTGTTTAGTTGTAAGAGAGAAGGCTTCTCAGACATACACACAAAAAGTGTGTCTAGCAATAATATATTTTGCATGATATGCCAAATAAGTTAATGAGATTTAACCTTACAGAGGCTTTAGAATTTAAAGCAAAAGAATGTTAAAAAAAAAAAAAAAAAAGAAAGAAAAGAAAAGAAAAAAAAAACCCATGAAGGAAGGAAAGCACAGAGGAAGAAAAGAAGTTCACCTTTTATAAAAATAATTTACGTATCAAAGAATGCCCAAACCTGAGCTGCAAAGGTTAGAGAAATGAAAATTAAGTTTGTCTTTTTGAAATCTTTTTAAAAATAATTGTTCAAATTTGTTCTTAATACTTACTTTAAATTTACCAAAACAACAATGAATTTTGCAGGAGACCTCATTAAAGGAACAAAACAAACAGTAAAATTTTACACTAAGAGGCAACTCTATGTGCTAATGAGGGTATAATATTTGAGAAAATAAAAATGCTTCAAACATAACATTTATATAAGAAACTGCTAATGATACCACAATGGTAATTCTTTTAGATCACTACATGGTGACAAAATGGTGACTGCCTTTTGCCTGTAACTCCATACCCGAATCCAACTTTTCCGTATCTACCAAGGTTAAATGTGCATGAGTTCCTATACTTTTGCAGTTCACCAGAGACAGGAAACATATATTTATTGAAAAATTCATTAAACATAAGAGATGTAAGCAGATGTAAAGGATGTCAAAACTGTGTGCATAGGTTCTGGGGAAAATCTGGCTCATATAAATTCATGTGGTTTTTAGTTTATTTTGTTTTGTTTCTTAAATGCTTGATTATAATTAAGGCTTAAAGTGAAAGAAATGGGCCTGCTTTTATACCTAAGGGTGTTGATACATCTTACAATATTTTTTTTGCTCAAAAGTAAGGAAATATTTTACTCAACTTTGTAACTAAGATCATGCTATTACCCATTAGCAATGGAACATGAAGGAATATTTAGCATATGTTCAACCACACCGTGGAGATGTACTAACATCGGGGTCCTCCCTAGATATAAATCTATTTAAATAAAATAAAATCATGAAGTGTTTTTGATAGTAAATAAATACTTTAATTATCACAGTAACTTTTTTTTTTTTTTTTTTTTTTTTGAGACGGAGTCTCTCTCTGTCGCCCAGGCTGGAGTGCAGTGGCCGGATCTCAGCTCACTGCAAGCTCCGCCTCCCGGGTTTACGCCATTCTCCTGCCTCAGCCTCCCGAGTAGCTGGGACTACAGGCGCCCGCCACCTCGCCCGGCTAGTTTTTTGTATTTCTTAATAGAGACGGGGTTTCACCGTGTTAGCCAGGATGGTCTCGAGCTCCTGACCTCGTGATCTGCCCGTCTCGGCCTCCCAAAGTGCTAGGATTACAGGCTTGAGCCACCGCGCCCGGCCATATCACAGTAACTTTATAAAATAATCCATTGTCTCTCTGTATCTGGAGAGGTCTTCGTGAGGCCAATATAAGATTAGAATCAGAAACCAGGAGGGAAAACCTCATTGAAACACACTGGCATATGATTCCAGGTATACCATTTAATTTTTAAATATTCATTCTCATCTATCAAATAAAGGGGTTGGTGCTTAATTTATAGGCATATTTTGAGAAGGAAGTGGAAAAGACGTGTGAAACTCCTTCACGCACTGATGAGTCCGTATTTATTTTTGAGGGCAAATTAATCCCCCTAGCACATTTCCAATAGTAAAATTTCAATTGAGTATCACTTCTGGTATTTTTCTGTTATATTAATTACATAACTTTTCAAAAGTTTAAATCTCTGTTCTCACCTACACTATTATTTCTTTTATATAGTTTATATAAGTTCATAATACCACAATCTACTTTTCAAAAATTTCCTTCGCTAAAAAGAATATCTTCCACTATCTTACCTGTCTATTCTTCCTTTAGCTTCTGACTCTAGTCATAGGGAATTTTATGCCATTCTCTATATTCATATTATTTCCAACTTCTTTAATTTTATTCGTACTCTCCTACCTGTGCATCACGCTGGTTCTTTAAATTACTTTGCAAAATATTGTCTTAGTGTATCCATATTCCAAGTCTCTCTTGACATGTTTGTTTCTTTACATAGATATTAGTTCTCAACAGTTTAAAGAACAGGGCTCAATAAGTTTTGCATCTCCAGTCTTTAAAACATTGCTTGATACACAGTAGCTATTTGATAAATATATGTCGAACTAAAGTACTTAAGGCTATTTCTGACAGATATGTCAAAATTAAAGATTAAATGCCTGGTTTATGAAAATAAATAAAAGTTTAATTTTGAGTTATCCTTTAATTTAAACTAATATTTAAATTGAAATACATTTCAAAAAGTCAAAATTTAAGCTTCTCCTGTAACGATATGTTTGGGATACACAGAAAGGACAGAAAAGAAATGAAATGAATATACCTTGGGCAAAATAATAAATGCCTTTTCAGATTTCAAAGATATCATTTATTTTCCAAATTATTATGATGCACCATGTGCCTACAAAGTCTAACAGCAATACTTATAACAGGTAGATGGTTATGTAAAAATTACAACCTAGCTGAATTACTTATTAATCAGTGACAAAGGTTTTAGCAGTTCTGTGGTATGTTGTTTTTATTTTGCTGAACAAGATAAATTAATAAAATAATCAGAGTGGAATTAATTTACAGTAACCACATAATATGTTAAATACTATGTTGTATTGGTTAAATGTCACTTAGTGTGAATTTTATTGTACTGGATAATTTAATTTCTTAAATTAACTTTTCTGCAAACACTATCTTATTACTTTGTGATTTCCCCTAGGATCCAACATAAGAAAGAAAATCTATTTCTTAAATTTATAAGCATAGAATTAAAACATATTTAATGAGTTGATACATACATCTGACATGGATCTCTTTTCTTTTTTTCTTTTTTTTCTTTTTTTTTTCTTTTTTTTTTTTTTTTTTTTGAGATGGAGTCTCGCTCTGTCGCCCGGGCTGGAGTGCAGTGGCCGGATCTCAGCTCACTGCAAGCTCCGCCTCCCAGGTTCACGCCATTCTCCTGCCTCAGGATGGTCTCGATCTCCTGACCTCGTGATCCGCCCGTCTCAGCCTCCCAAAGTGCTGGGATTACAGGCTTGAGCCACCGCGCCCGGCTGACATGGATCTCTTATACAATTAAACTTCAATAAAGTTTTCTAACTGATATTTGATATTTAGATTTTCAATTTTCATTTGCCCAATTTAAACATACATGATAGCCTTTCTCATAACAACTTAAATTGTGCTTTCGAAAATTTTTTTTTATCTGAATTTTACTTTGGAATGAAAAGACAAGAAAGAAGGCATGTCTGTTTAGTTACATATAATTTTTATATATATCTCTCATAAGTTCTTATTTTCATACTAATGTTAAATACATTTAAGAGGAATGATAAAATACACATTCGTGTATTGATGGTGATCTTATTTCTATTTCTACTAGCAAGAAAAATGTAACTGAATTAAAAATCCTACAAGACTTAATGATATTAAAGAACATATATGATAGATTACAATAAAATATATATATACTTAATATATAAAGGGGAAAACAAAAATTTCTGTAGTGCTGTAAATCAGAACGTTTAAATGTTTGGACTAAGCAGATAGTGAGAAAGTGGAAGGCTATTAGGAAATGTATTAGCAATAAGACATAATGAGTCTCTTTTCTCTTAAAGACTCATTTTATCTATCTTTTTCTATATCTACATAGATATATGAGAGAAAAAGAGAGAGAGAGAGAGAGAGAGAGAGAGAGAATGTATAGATACAACTACTCACCTTGCTAGATATCCAAAAGGTCAAAATGAATAAAAGTGGTGGACAAATTTGGAAATTATGGTCAATTATGTCATTAGTTACTGCTGTTCTTACTCTTCTGTGCTCTGGCGGCCTCATTAAAAATAAACGCCTGAGATTTGGCTGGACTGAAAAAATTTAGAAAGCAATATTACCTGAAATAAACTGTATGTCACATTTAACACAATATTTATTCTTAGCAAAACAAAAATCATAACAAATTTTAATATACTGTACACACAAAGTCAAATTATTTGTATAATTTAATTTTCTAAAAGTAAGATATAATTTTTAGATATATTCCAACTTATCAGAAATTGTCGAGAAATCCAGCATTATTATAGTCAAATCTTTAATTTAAATAAAGTCATCTTTCTCAAATACAGATTTCCTTGAAACATCAGATTTGTGTAACCATTATACACATGAAATTGACAATATTTCACAAAATTTGCTTTAGCTCATTCTTATAGAAAAAGTATACTTATTTTGTTTGTAAACAGCTGTACTCCATGAAACAAAGAATAAGACATATTATATGTACATAATTTTCTGGAAACATACTAAGTATAAAATGAGATTTTTTCAAATTTTGATGATTAATACCAAGTTTTAAATACTTGCAATGAGTACTATACTGAGATACTTGTAGATTTGAATAAAATAAATATAATGAAGTATTAAAATTGAAGCATTGTAAATCCAAACAATGCGAAGTTGCATACTGTAAGTTTCAAAATTACTAAGTAGCATACACAGATTTTTTCTTCATTAAAATCAGAAATTTGAATATATGCAAATGAATTTACAGAGAGAAGTTTGATGAATACAACAAATGTCCTAAGGGAATTAAAAAGTGAAAACTTCAACCAGTACTTTATAATGTCTTTAAATCTTCTATTATAGAAATGCCATTTTTATTATTATAACTGTTACTTCTGTTACAATTATTATTCATTTATTTATTTTGAGACAGAGTCTTGCTATATGGCCCAGGCTGGAGTGTAGTGGCACAATCTCAGCTAGGTTCACATCCTGGGTTCAACTGATTCTTGTGTCCTAGCCTCCGGAGTAGCTGGCATTACAGGTGCAAACCACCATGCCCAGCTAATTTTTGTATTTTTAGTAGAGACAGGGTTTCACCACATTGGCCAGGCTGGTCTTGAACTCCTGACCTCAAGTGATCCACCAGCCTCAGCCTCCCAAAGTGATGGGATTACAGGGGTGAGCCACCACACCGGGCCTGAAATTATTATTTAATGTAATATTTAAATAAGTGTTTAGAAAATTATATATGAGAAATTTGTTTATTTTTTAAGTCATTTTTTTAGAATCCTTGAGAATGTTTAAGTACTGTTTATTCAACCTTTAGAGATTATAATAATATAGAAGAAAATGGCTTATTGTACTGTACAACCTAATAAATTTATTTTACTTAAAAGGAAGATTATTAATACTTCTTTCTGATATCTATATATATCATGGATAAAAGTCTGTAAGTATGATAGATACTTATGTATTTTTTTCTACTGCAGTCAATGAGAAATGTTAAATTCACATTTGACACTTGCTTCCAAGGGTTTGCATCAGCAATGGGGGTAAATCTCCTTTAATCACACTTACAACTACATTTTTCTCTTTTTCACTCAGGAAGGTATATGTAAAATCAAATGAATAAGACCAACTTAATGATAGGGAAAATCCTATCGCCTAATTTGTTTTTATACAATAAACATTGCTATTTTATCTTGTTTTAAAAGTGAGTCTATATGGTCTAAGCCATAATTAATTGAGACATCTTAGTGGGTGATGCTCCATTGTCTTAATACACAGTGTTGTGCAATAGATCTGATACAGTAGACAGAATTGTTGCGTATTATGGCATGGGTGACTTTTTTCCCTCCATCTCTCTCACTTAAAACAAAGCATATTTAAAAGAGAAATGTCTTCTCAAGTTTAAGTATTGAATTTG
Organism: Papio anubis; assembly: GCF_008728515.1. Classification (NCBI taxonomy): domain Eukaryota; kingdom Metazoa; phylum Chordata; class Mammalia; order Primates; family Cercopithecidae; genus Papio; species Papio anubis. Next base: position 34,172,896 of record NC_044990.1, read on the forward strand.
TGTCTAAGTTAAGTAATTATAATTATCATATTATTATTAATATTGTGATTTCATAATCATAGTTTTATTAAGTTTTGTTTGTTTGTTTGTTTGTTTGTTTTTTGAGACATAGTCTCTCTCTGTCGCCCAGACTGGAGCACAGTGGCGCCATCTCAGCTCACTGCAAGCTCTGTCTCCCGAGTTCACGCCATTCTCCTGCCTCAGCCTCCCGAGTAGCTGGGACTACAGGTGCCCGCTCCCAGACCCTAAACCCGGCTAATTTTTTGTATTTTAAGTAGAGACAGGGTTTCACAGTGTTAGCCAGGATGGTCTCGATATCCAGACCTCGTGATCCACCAGCCTTGGCCTCCCAAAGTGCTGGGATTACAGGTATGAGCCACCGCGCCCGGCAGTTTCGTTAAGTTTTAATATCTATTAGGTATTGCCATATGCTCAAGTCACCGTTCTAAAAATTTTATAAATGATTGTTATTTAATCATCATAGTAATGCTAAGTGTTACATAATTTGCTCAAAACTACCTACACACTGGCAGAGCCAAGATTCAAACCCAGGCAGTTTCACTTAATGACTACTGTTTTTAACCACAAAACACTATCAAATAATAAGCATTTATTATGTATTGTATGATATCGACTCTTATGAATGCATAAAATCACTTAAGGGAGTCCATAAAAACATTTAACATTTGTTGAACTCTTTTCAAATTTGTCAATTAGTGTGTTATTTGATCCTTACACTAGCTCTAAAAAACACCTTCTATAATTAGGCTTGTCTTTACAGATATGAAAATAATTAAAAAATAGAGATGTTACAAAAGTTGATCAAAGTCTTAGGAACCTGCCTAAGATAAAAAAGCTAGTAAAAGGCAAACTTGTCTTTGAACCCTGGCCTATAATTCCAGAATACAGGTTCATATTCATTGTTAGTATGACATATAACCAAGAGAGTTGACATGGCACAAGTGGTGCCTCTTAAATTAATAACAATTTGAGGTAACAATATGTTTAGTATCATGAGGAAGCATAAGATTAGGTATGCATGTAGGATCAACAATACATTTCTTATTTCAAATTGATGTTAATGAATTGATAGGTAATTCAGATTATCTGTATGTTGATAATTGTACTTATTCAGGTAATGCAAAGCACTATAGTCAGAGTAGAACTGCATGCTTTGTTGGAGCTAGTATGTGAATGTTACTGGGTAACTCACAGCAGGACTAGCAGCTGGTTGTTTTGCCTTCATTTTTTTAAGATCTGTTCATTTCTTTCAAAGATACGCTATTGCTCCTAATCAAACATTTCCTCAGACATCACTCACAATGTGGGTTTCTCTAAATAAATATGAGTCTCTCATTGGTTAGTATTATATTACATATATATTTTAAATATACCTAATTTACACAAGTTCTAACTATGTACATCTCTCATGTCATTTTAATCAGTTCTATACTTTGCTATCATAGATGATGTTATTAACTAATATCTTAAGAGGATAATTATAATTTTTTTCAAATAATTTCAGGGAAATTACTCCCAATCTATATCCTATTTACAATGTGTGTGTGTCATATGATTTTAAAAAGTATTTATACATGTATTTTTTTGCAAAGAACTAAAGATAAGAAATAAAAGATGATCATTGCTTCTCTGTGAGAGCTAAGAAATTTGACATCTCTTTCTTCTTTTATTTTTCTTTCCAATAGGAAAAAAATGTTTAAACTTCAAGGAAAAGGAAGCTTCTACTTGCATGATGGTATCTTTCTATTTAAAGATACTTAGTTATTTTCACCCAGAGCTTTCACGGCATTTTCACACTATCTCATCAGCTAGTCAATAAAGAATTATGCACAGAGCTATAATTCTTTTTTTTTTTTTAACTTTTGCATGTTTTTTTCCTAAATCGAGCCATGATTCACACTTTTGTAGTGTAGGCCTTGATTTATAAACTCAAACCCAGATGTTTGATATTTCTCCATATAGTTTTGTTAAGCATTGCATCTGTTTTACACTTCAGATCAGGAGTATAGAATCCATGGAAGCATAGATAAGTCATATCTTCAATGATCTTTTTAACATTTCTCATATGGAATGAGAAAATTATTCTATTTCATATGTTGCTTAACCAAAATATGAAAAGCTTTAATATTTTGATAAAGTACTTTTCATAATGGCTATGCTAATTGCAATCTGTGGAAGTTTTGTGAAGTAACATACATATTTTTAAAGAATTACTCTTCCCTTAATAAATTGAAACATTTAGCTAATAAGATCTCTAATATTTTTAATTTTATAATTTTGAATAAATGTACACACTATACTCACGTCTCAAAAAGCTACAAAAAGAAAATCGACCAAACAAAAACCATAAAGGAAAAAAAGTAAAACAGAAGGCACCAGTGAAAAAGCAGCAAAATGCAATAGAGAAAATGACAATGCTAATATGTTTGTCAAATTGATAAATTATAAAATCTGATCGATAAAAGAGTTCAAATAATCACCACCAAAATGAGTGGGAAAAAGTCAATTTATTTCTCAGGTTTTCTTTGACCAATAATTTGTGTGTATAGAGTAATTCCTCAAAAACCCTGAATCTTACGGAAAAGGAATAGGAAATCTGACATGATATATTTTATAAAAATGAATTCATTATTTAATAAACAATTAGAAAATTCCAGGTCCAAAGGGTTTCTAATAGATATCTTCTATATTTTTAAAAAGAAATAACATCAATCTTATAATTATTTTTTTCAGATTTTAGCAACTAATTTTACATAACTAACATGACTTTTACATCAGAAGTTGACAAGCATAATACAGAACTCAAAAAAATTCCTGTGAATATCTCCCATGAACATGAATGCAGAACTTCTTAATAGCATTTTAATAAATCAAGCAAAGAACTTAGAGCTACCATTCAAACCAGCAATCCCATTACTGGGCATATACCTAAAGGAAAATAAATTATCTTACTAATAAGACACATGCATTCGTTACGTTAATTGTTGTGCTATTTATAATAGCAAAGACATAAAATCAACACAGGTGCCCATAATTGTTAGATGTTAGATTGGATAAAGGAAATGTAATACATATGCACCATGGAATACTATGCAGTCATAAAAGTGAAATCATGTACTTTGCAGCAAGATGTATGGAGCTCGAAGCCATAATCCTAAGCAAACTAACGCAGGAACAGAAAACCAAATACCACATATTCTCACTTATAAGTAGGAGTTAATGATAGAGGTAAGAGACAGACAAAGTCCTAGGCAGAGACGGGCGGGTCCCCAGTGAAACCTGGCATTCAAACCAAAGGGCAATTTTGAGCCTGAAAACCGAGCTGCCGGTTCCTGACAGAGTCCACAACCAGAGTGAGAACTATTCCTGTTTGCCCACTCTTTCCCAATTGGTGCTTTCTGAATAATATTCTTTAACCAATAGAATGTTACCTTTCCCAAGGCTACAGCCCATGCCTCCTGATTCCAAACCTACAAAAACCCCAGACTCAGCCTCACAGGCGGCTACCCACTTTCGGGTCCGCTCTCACACAGAGAGCTACCCACTTTGGGTCCCCTGTCATTGTTGAGAGCTTTTCTGTTGCTTAATAACATTCTTCTCTCCCTTGCTCACTCTCCGGTGTCCACATAGCTCCTTTCTTCTTGGTTGTGGACAAGTACCTGGAACCCGCTGAAAGGCAGGAGCAAAAAAGGGCCATAACATACTCCTGTCTGGCTTCTCAAGCCGTGGACAGCATGAATGAAAAGCGCTGTGACACTCTCTCATTTGCCGGACTACGGGAGTGAAGAGCTGTGACCCTTCTGGGGGCGCAGACCTCGGAACTTCCCGAGCCAGAGCTATAACATGCCCCTATTCCCAAGCCATGGGCGGCGGACATGAGGGAGGGAGAGAGAGCTGTGGCATTCCCTGGTGGCTCAGACCTCAGGACTCCCTGAGCAAAAGGTTGACACCCCTTGAGGCTCCGCAGTTGCTGGCATCTCTGTTTTCGGGTGCCACTGTTTCCCCTCCTCTACGCGCCAGTGCACAACACAAAAACCTCCTGGGCTGTGCCTGGCTCAGCTACAGCCGACTGTGGAGTCCCTGTGCAGGCGCAAGATCCAGGTTGGTATCGCAGCTGAGTGCAGCCTGCCGGACCCAGTAGACGGAGCAAGCCGGTTGGGTACAAGCCAGGCCCTGGGCAGAGGTCATGGCAGCTGCAGAAATTTCTGGCTGGTGAAGCGGTACCAAAAGAATCTTGTGTCATTAACATTGAGCATATATAGACATAAATATGGAAACAATAGACTCTGTGGACTACTAGCGGGTAAAGTGTGGTGGGGGGCACTAAACTATCTATGGGGTAGTTTACTACCTGAAGGACAAGATCCATACTCCAAACCCCAGCATCATGTGTATTACTATGTAACAAATCTGCACATGTACTCCCTATATCTAGAATAAAATTTGATATTAAAAAGAATATAAAATAATACATGGTAAAAAAGTCTTATTCTATAAATAAATGATTATTTTAAAATTTTGTTGTATAATTTACAACATTAAAAGAAAAAAGAAGAAACATCATATGATCAACAAGTCAGAAAAACTTGATGAACATGTCACCACCTTTTATTGGTTGAGGAAGACATAGCCATACAAGGAACTTACATTACCTGATAAAGTGTATGAGGAACAATGACGTATTGACAACACTGTTTCTGAGACCAAGGACAGTCACTATTAATAATTCCATTGTATGATAACAGAGAGCCTAGAGATCTCTTTTATTACATTAATGCAATGTAATAAAAGTTCAAATGAAAAAAATAAAAAATAAATAAGGCAATTTTGTTTTTATTTTTCTAGAAATATTTGTCCTTTGAAATTTCAGATATCCATTTACCCATACATTTCTCCAAAGCTATTCACCATTTTTCAGGCATATCATAATGGCTATTTCAAAGATATTAATAAAATGTTTTAACCTTATTTAGTTTGTTAAGCATATCCAAAAGTAGCATAAACATTTATTGAACTTATCTGAGCTATGTATTTTTCTTTATTAGTTAAGTGTTCTTGACAAAGCTGGAATTACCAGTAGTTGATGAGTAGGGACCTTCAGTGACAGGGTTTTATCTTTAAATGTATACTTTTGATATCAGACAAAAAATACTTGAACACTCTCAAAATATGTTTATGAACATTTTTTTCACTTAACAATACTATAGGCAGACTTTAAAATGCTTTAAGAGGATGTATTTACTAATCTTGTTTAGATTTGTTTTGTAGAGAAGGTTTAGGGTAAGGCAAACTTGTTTTATATACCAGTTTTTTCAAATATTTCATTAAAAGCATTCTGGTATGTTTTTATGATGGGAAGACATAAGGTACTTCTTCACCATTATTGTCTTCATATTTCTATATCAACAGAATGACTCAAGGCTGAAAAAGCAGTAAAATCTGAATAATAAAGCATTTGCTGAATATTGAAAATACTTTAGTATTGAAGATGGATATGATCTTTGAATGTGTCATCTATAAGAAACAGATAATACTTTTAACTCAGCGATATTGGTTTCATTATCATCTGGGATTTTTAAAAATCATGTCTGACTATATTCCACTCAATGCTGATTAAATTATATGTATGAAGATTCAATACTGGGAAAAGATGACTAATTTCTAAGATTCCTTTCAATACTAAGATTAATTATTCTGGGGCTGAGTAAACTTTTCTGTGATTGTTTCAGCTTTCTTAGGAACAGCAATATCTCCTACTCCATTAATTGAATCCCTGCAAGAATTGTCTGAAGCAACTGAAAAAGCAATATACCAGTCATACCCTAGCCCTGAGATTTCCACTGTTCAAATGATTCAAGAGGCTTGGCAATAAAGTAATGTGATTCTTTGTGTGCCAGTTGATTGACTATTGCTATGGTCAGAAAGATCTAAACATGTGATGAACTGGAAATTTTTATTATGACATTTGGATATAGACTTACTACAGATGGTATATGACTTCAAATGATATGAACTAGCATCATAAAACACAATGTTTAAAATAGTGACTGGCATTTAGTGAAAATGGAAGCTGACCTTTGGAGACCATTAAGGTTTATGTGCTTAGATCTCTCCAGTCTGTTGGAAGCCTGTATTATTTTACTATGTTCCCAAAAAAGAAAATACTTGACTATTTTATATAGTACTGGTAAAGTTAATAGTACCTTAATTTTAATAAATCCCCCTTGGTTAGGCATAATTTTAATAATTATTAATTTATATTAAAAGCAAATAAAGACAACACAGTCATGCTCAAGTAAGAATTAATTTTTCCTCCAGCAGTTATGCGACCATGTATGGAGATATTTTTGGTCCTCAACAAAATACGTTACTAGAAACTATTGAGTAGAGGCTAACAAGTCACAGGAGTATCGCTCACAACAAAGAATGATCCTGCCCCAAAAGTCAACGATTGAGAGGCTGAAAGACACTGAACTGATGTATGAAAGAAAAATATAGTTTGCTACTTTGTTTAGTCTACTATCTTAATTTTTTTAAAGAGAACTTTTAATTAATATTGAAAGAATGTAAAGTAAGCACGGAAAAGAGGAGTTGAACACAGCTCAATTACAGACCGTTTTACACTTTAAGGCACACTATTTTTATACACATGAACAGATAACATAGAAGGAAAAGTTAGCAGAAATGAGCTTTGCATAGAGAGAGGAGGATGGCAAGATAGAATTTATCAGAGAAGCCAGAAAGTTCCTCAAATATAAATGGGTTAGGAAATTGCTGATGACTATTTGCCATTATGTTAAAATTCAGTTGGTAATCTTCCTCCTCTTTCACTACATGTAATAGGAAATCCACATGCTTGTCAGCAAATCCACATTTGTCCCTGGAATATCTCAGTTCTCAAAGGTTCTCTTTAAGTTTTGGGGTTTTGTTTTTGATTTTGATTTTAGTTTGTTTTTATTTTTGTTATCAGCATTTAGTCTCATAAGTACTAAACTGATGTATTAGAAAGCAAATGTCTTTTCCTGTATATCTCTGCAGATTTTCTGATGCAGTGTCAAGGAAGAAGAGCCACTTTTCTATATTCACGTCTGTCTTTAGTAAATAATTTAGGAATCGGTTGTTTTAAAAACTGACTATCACTTGTATGTATAAAAATCCATATATTGGGCCGGGTTCAGTGGCTCATGCCTGTAATCCCAGGACTTTGGGAGGCCAAGTTGGGCAGATCACCTGAGATCAGGAGTTCAAGGCCAAGACTGGCCAACATTGTGAAACCCCATCTCTACTAAACATACAAAAATTCAGCTGAGCATGGTGGTGGGCACCTGTAATCCCAGCTACTCAAGGGACTGAGGCAGGAGAATGGCTTGAACCCAGGAGGCAGAGGTTGCAGTGAGCCAAGATGGTGCTATTGCACTCCGGCCTGGGCAACAAGAGTGAAACTCTGTCTCAAAAAAAAAAAAAAAAAAAAAAAAAGAATCCATATATTTTCCATTGAAATTTTTTACCAGAAAAAAGTTGAAACAGATATAACATGATTCCCCAATAGTTTCTCAATAATTTTATTTTTAGATATCATCAAAAATCAAATAAAATTATGAAAAACTGCAAATGTTCAAATAAACTTTTTAATTTTCAAAGGAAATTGCCATAATAGCTTTTTAAAAAAAATTAGTAGTCTACTTGGGCTGCCAAGCAAAATACCATAGACTGGGTAACACATAACATCAGAAATAGTTTTAAAATTAAATCATTCTCAGGAAGAATTAAAAAGATAAGTCACGCAATAATTACTAAGTTAGGCTTAGAGTAACCACTATAGAGAAATTTAGATAGGGAGAAGTCAACGACTTTCAGTGTAATAAGGAATAAGGAAAGCTGGAGAACATGGAGTAAGCCTATAAGAAATAAGGAAAAGATGTATGGCTGCACAGTTTAATGTTTCAATCATAACTATGTTTAGTGACATAATTTCTCAGGAAAAAATATGAATCATGATCATAGAAATCAGTGGCTGAGGACAAGTGAAGAAAGAATGATTAGAATATATGAGTTCAAAACCCCTGGTGCAAAAACCCAGAGGCAGGAATATTTAAGAATTATCTCTCCCCATCAAATGTACCAGTGATGTCAGAATCTGACGTGTCATGCATACACCCAAATAGTCATTGAATCAAAGGATGGTTTGTTGGCTAATCCAATATTAATCAAGTGCTCAAAAACTATTGCAATAGTTTTGAATAATGCCTTCCTTGTCTGTTTAACTTCGCGTGGTGCAATTTCTATTTGACGTAGTGAGGCTAAACCTAGAAGGGTATTTTCTTAGTCTGTTTGGGCTGCTATGGCAAAATACCTTAGATTGGGTAATTTATAAACAACAAAAATGTATTGCTCACTGTTCTGGAGGATGGGAAGTTCAAGATCAAAATGCCAGCAAATTTGGTGTCTCGTAAGAGCTCGCCCTCAATTTCATAGATTTTATCATGATGATGCTCCTCAGATGGCAGAAAAAGGCAAAGGAGCTCCTTAGAGCCTCATTTCTAAGGGCACAAATCCCATTTATGAGGGTGGAGCCCTCATAACTTAATCACTCCTCAAAGATTCCACCTTTTAATACCATCGTATTGAGTATTGGATTCCAAAACGTAAATTTGGGGATGGGAGACACAGGCATTCAGACCATGACCATTGCAACCATGAATTAAAAGCTTAGGTAGATTTCTTTCAGTCTAGCTGAAACTCCTTTTTTGCACAATGCATATAACTGCAGAAACTGGAATAAGCACTCTTTATGGTTCTTAATAATTGGTCACAGTACTTTTTATAGTCTTTCTGTCTCCACACAGATTTTGTTACTTAAATTGTGGAGGCTGCCTCAAATTACTCTACATATTATGTTACAATGGAAAGCATTAACTATTACATGTGAAGTTTCTTGGTAATGGAGAATCTGGCTTAATTATTATTTTATTTTTTATTTTATTATTTATTTATTTATTTTTGAGATGGCGTCTCGCTCTGTTGCCCAGACTGGAGTGCAGTGGCGTGATCTTCGCTCACTGCAAGCACCGCCTCCTGGGTTCACACCATTCTCCTGGCTCAGTCTCCTGAGTAGCTGGGACTACAGGTGTGCGTCACCACACCCATCTAATTTTTGTATTTTTTTAGTAGAGACGGGGTTTCCCCACATTGGCCAGGCTGGTCTCGAACTCCTGACCTCGTGATCCACCCTCCTCTGCCTCCCAAAGTGCTGGGATTACAGGCGTGAGCCACCGCGCCTAGCCAATTTTTTTTTTTTTTTCAATTCAGCATCACATCTGAAAAAGAATGGTGAAATTAGTTGGAATTTAATACTTGTTTTGCGAGGCAGGAAAATTCTGACCACAGCTAATTCACGGGTGACAAAAATCATTGGAATAGAAAACAGATGCAGGAGCACACTAAATACACTTATGGAGATTATTTCATGAGATTATAATCATGATGGCTAATGCTTAGCTGTATCTACACAATTTCGGTAAATGGAGTGGATCACCATATGGCAGAGTCTGACTAACTGACTATAAAATAACACTCACACACACATACACATACACACTCACATATATTTCTGTGATTATGGTGTCTTTAATACATGAGTGACCCTCTAAAAGATCTACATTTGTAGCTATGTAAATATAGCTCAACACACATGAAATTTTGAAATTGCAAACTAGTTTATGCGATTACTTCCTTAAGAAAAAAAAATTGATATCTTTACACATTACAATAAGATTTACCACTATTTAATGCATCTAAATAGAGGCATACTTTATTACATTTAATTGTTTTATGGACCGTTAACAACTTGTCCAAAGGGAGTAAGATGAATAGTCATCAGCGTATAATTAAAAAAAAAAAAAGAACTGATTGTTTAAAAAATAAATATATATCAAATCACTGCAAAAAAAATAGTCATCAGCAATTGAAGATCACAGTGAACAAAGATAAAGTTTATCCAAGGTATATAGGGTTTTTTAAATTGAAGAAATTTTACTTACAGAGATTTTACTTACAAGAATTTCATACACAAATATATTTGTGTGTGTGTTTGTATATATTTAACAACACAAATTAAGTATTTTCTTTTCTCTAAGAGTTAAGGCCTTAATATTGAGATTATTTAAAATGTTTAAAATGAGTAAAATGATTTGTGCACATTGTCATTTATTTAATACCCTGGAATAGTCATCTGTTACATGGCATTATAACATCTGAAAACTTTGATCTATTCTTCAAAGACAGTGGGGTCCTGTTTGGTAAGAGTATAAACATTTTCTTTATTATTCACCATTGTGACACTGGAAAAGCAGATTAAATTATTTCCATTTTTTTCTTAAGATTATATATTCTATCTACCGTTACAAAAAAATCTAATATATCTCCATACTGTCAAATTAAAATTCATGCAAATTAGACATACATTTACTTAAAAGATTTGGAAAAAAATAAAAATTTTTTAAAGTTTTTTTGCATGAGTAATTTGAAGGCTCCAATAATTTATCCAATCATGAATTACTTTCTTGTGTAAACTGTATTATTATACTGTTTTATTGACACAGTTTAATAAAATATTGTTTTAGATTAACTTTCATATTGTTAAAAAGGCAAATATATTTTGCACTTTGTATGCATCCTAGTGAGTATTTCCAAGGATTAAATGAAGATCTTATTTAATGTGACAGAGGTGAAGTTTAAATGAAGAAAAACACATTAAACACACAGAACATCAACTCTGTTCAGGTACTATCAATCGTAGAGATAGGTCAGTTCTCCCACACACCTTCCCCTAATACAATAAGCTCAGCATTTGGAGCTTAAGACAAGTAAGGCAAGAGCAGTTGAGGTCAGTTTCTTTCTCAAAGAGATTAATACCCTCAACGTCCTCCACAGCCTGTCTTGTCTTTGAATGTCCTATCTCAAAAGCCAGAGGATCAGGTTTTAGAAAAGCCTGAGATAGATGTATTTAAATCATTTAACCTTAAACTACAAATGCAAAACAAACTCAAAGGAATAGTTGATAGAACCTGTTTGCTTATAAGATCCAGGGTCATAGAGGCTGTTCCTTGATCCCAAAGCTCTGGGAAGTGCTGCTCTATGACACTGAGTATTGGCCAAAAAAAAAAAAAAAGATCTAATCCAGAAACTATATCCAGGCAATGGGACTGACCTGCTTAGTCCTTCCTGACACATTTTAACAGAGATTATCTCTTGGTCAAAGGAAAAACAAAGCACATATTTTCTTATCACTTATTACAATATAACAGCCAACAAGAAAAAAGAACATTCAACTTCTCAATCAACTTGGAGTTTAACATCTCCCAGTTTGGAGCCAAATAATGTAAACATGAGAAAATGACAAGGCATTTCTGTGGAGAAAAAAAATGTATTAATTATATTGACTTCATTCTCTGAGGCACATGGAAAGCTCCAGAAGGCATCACTTGAGAGAAATTAAGTTTGAAGTCCTGGAACCCACTGTCAATTATGGACCCAGAAAGGATGAGCCACGGTAACAGGTATGGCCCTGTTCTCTCCAGGTGAAGAAACGGCTTGAAACGGAATGAACTTAGATATGTTAGTGTGGCACCATGTGTCTCAACCATCAGAGGTCAGGGAGTGTTATGAAGTTAGCAGAGCAGTGTCCCAAATGCCTTTTTATCTCTGACAAAACTTCAGTTAGTGAAGCAGGTGAGAGTTTTTTCTAGCAGTCTTCTAAACTATTAGCTTTCAAGCCAAGCTACACAGCTCTAAATTCCACTCACAACTTTAAAGTGATTCCGAGAAAGAGAGAGTCAAGATATATTCGTAGCACAAGTAAAAATTTTAATATTTAAGCTTGCTACTATTAGCCTGATATTTTCTCAGTCACTCCTCTGGTTAGAAATTATTATTCTTATTTTATAAATGTGGAAATGAACTCAGAATGTTTAAAGATACACCTCAGGTCATTTAACTAGTCAATAATATACTATGAGATCAAGTAGGGATCTATTTTCCTCCAATAGCTGTACAACACTTTTATTCACTCTGTTAAGTACAAAGTCATATTGCATAAAGACACATGGTGGCTGAAAACAAGAAATTCAGCATAAAGGGTGGATATAGGATCCAGAAGCTTCCCTAAGTTTTAGTACAGACAGTTATTGTAATTTAATTTATTCCTAGTCTGAGAACATTTCGAAGACAAGAAAGACAAAATCACAAAACCCTTCTATTTCTCCAGTTGCAACTCAATACAATTTGTTCCTCTTTTTCAAATCCTCAGCCTTCATTCCAGTGTCTTACCACAAACATCCTGGTTTTTATTTAGAAAATTTGAAAAAACTATACAGGTTTACTCTCAGACCTGCATTTAGACATAGCCATGATCTTTGTGTCATGGTGATTTTCACTTAAGGAAAACACGTTTGTAGCAAGCCACTCGCACTTAAGAAAAATATATTTATTATGTTTAATTGTAAATAATTATGTAAAGGTAAAAAGTTAACATTAGGGAGATTGGCTTAAATAACCCTCACCATTATGAAGTAGTAAACTTGAACTTATACTCACATTTATTAACCTGAAGCCAGTCGGCTTTCCTTTACAGGATAACTTAATACCAAACTATTCTCTGAGAATGGAAATGAGAATGACTGGGTATAGTACTAAAGAGGTTTTGAGACTGATACGTAAAAACGTTAATTCCTAAGGACCAATGTTTTCTAAATTTTATCTGCCAAAGTCATGAAAAAAGAGTGGTATGAAATAACAATATACGATTTTAGAAAATGTTTTGGTAAATGTAATTGAAGGTTCTAAATTATGTTCAAAATCATGTCAAGTCATCTCTGTTTTTTTTTTTTTTTTTTTTTTGAGACGGAGTCTCGCGCTGTGTCACCCAGGCTGGAGTGCAGTGGCGTGATCTCGGCTCACTGCAAGCTCGGCCTCCCAGGTTCATGCCATTCTCCTGCCTCAGCCTCCGAGTAGCTGGGACTACAGGCGCCCGCCACCACGCCCGGCTAGTTTTTTGTATTTTTAGTAGAGACGGGGTTTCACCATGTTAGCCAGGATGGTCTCGATCTCCTGACCTCGTGATCCACCCGCCTCGGCCTCCCAAAGTGCTGGGATTACAGGCTTGAGCCACCGCGCCCGGCCTCATCTCTGTTTTTTAACACAGTTAATTCGATAAATGTTTCTCCAAATTTGATAGTTATTTTATAGTAGTTTACCAATATATTTGAAATCATAGTTTAGCCAATGATCTCAAAGATGCAATTAAAAATAGGAAATATTTAAATATATGCTAATCCCCAACTCACAGAAAAAAATAATTATACACTATAAATGTATCTACTAACTCATGATTGAGATTTCATTTACATTAGGTTTGTATTTTCTCTCTTAAACAGCTTTATTAATTGCATTTAAAAATTTTCTTAAAACTAAGATAAATGAAATAAAATCTAAATGCCCCAAACACAATAATATTAAGATCTGTGCCTCTATTTATTTAATGAATTATATAGACAGATTGTGTAGCAAACACTCCTTAGGGATGTGAGTTGACTGCTTTCATTTTCAACTTGATTGAAATACCACATAAAAGTAATATGAGTAGAATAGGCAATAAAATAAATAGAGATCTCTATTCAGCTCTCATTTTTAGCTTAGTCATTTGCAGCACATCATAGTTCTTTAGAGTATTATCTTACTTAAGATCAGACCTCAGGTTATACATAGAAAATGACTTAAAAGATATTAGCTATAAATTAAAGTTTGCTCATTTCCCAGATTACATAATAGCTAATTACAAAAAAGCAAAGTCAACCATTAATACAGAGATCCTCTAATAAGCTTGGTTCCTTCAACATCATTTGTTATAATGATATGGAAAAAAGTGAACTTCTGGCATGAGGCCACTCCCTGTGTGGAGCGTGCAAATTCTCCCCATAGCTGTATGGGTTTCCCCCAGGTTCTCAGGTTTCCCCCCACACCACAAAGATGTGCACATTGGTGTGTCCACATGGTCTCAGTCTGAGTGAGTGTGGGTGTGAGTGTGACTGTGCCCTGCCGTGGACAGCATCTTGCCAGGATAGGTGCCCACCTTGCACCCTGAGCTGCCAGGATAGGCTGTGGCCACCCATCACCCCGAACTGGAATCAGCAGGTTGCAAAATGAATAAATGGGTAAATACAAATTATGGTCAAATAAAAATTTGTAAAGTCTAGACAATCATATAAATGCACGACAATAAACAGTGTGGTAGGAACATGCCCACTAACTGCACCGTATTTGTTACTGTTTGATTTTGAACCGCATGGCGGTAGGAGATGCTCCTTACAGTTTTGTTGGAAAACTTTGATTCCTTGATTTAACCCACCGCCAGTACAGCAACCATCACTCTTTCATTCACCATAAATTGGGTAAAGTATTATCTCACTCACTTTTATTAACATTTTTAAAATGTGTTTATAGCTGACATTAATTCAATATTTAATATTAGATGCTTTTGTGACTAGAAATATGCCTGATGAAGTTAATGCTTGTTTATATCAACTAGTCTATGATCAAAATTGTTTTGGGTCATTTTACATAAAGCCACAGTTTTCAAGCACCTATGAAGATAGTTGATAAGAACTTACTGTATTTCAATGTAAACAAATATTTGAACACATCAATAATTTATAAAACAGAAAATAAAAATACAATTTAAAAGTTCAGTATTTGTCTCTTCCGGAAAGAAAAATAGCTTAGTTGGGTATTTCTTTATGATGTCTGGTCATTCCAAATTTCTTTCTTGAAAGATAAATTTTTAAATTCCATGTTTGATCCTAGTTAGTAAGTAGCAATGTGTAGACAGAGAAAGAGAAAGAGATCTGTATAGTTTCAGGAAATTTCAACATACTAATAGATTATCATTCAAATTTCCTTTCCATTGTGGGTAACATAACTGCTACTTTATGTTACTTATTCAACAACCATTTTTTGCTTTGTTTGGCTTCAACAAACATTTTGAGTTAGTACTATGTGACAGTAAAATATGAAGTTCTGGCTATATTAAAATAAAAATGATAATATTTTATGTGCCACTAAACATGAAAATATAAGTAAAATAAAATACAAGTACTGTAAAACCAAATTTTGAATACATTGAAGCCAATTTTAAATTAGTCATATTGTTAGATAGATACTTTTAGATACATGACCTTTTACTAGAAAATTCAGAATTCTAAAAGTAAACCTGCTGTATTTTTGTTGTTAAAAATAAATCTTCGGAATTTTATTCAAATGTGAAATACAATAAATGATAAAAATCACAATAATCAAATTCTGAATATAGTAAACATATTAATATGGCTTTCACAAAAGTTCTTGTTATATGAGTTCTTACCGTGGAAAAATGACAACTTTAAAAAAATAAAAAAATAAAAATAAAAAGCTTGTTCTCTGACTTTGCACCTATTGAGCAATAGAATCTAGCATGTTTCTGAGGCACAGAGCACAAGATCTGTGTGAGACTGGGGGATGTGGTGTCATTTGTGACATGGAAAAGTGAGCAGGGCAAGGTAGAGGAAAGAAAGTACACACAGGATATAACTTTGACTTTCAGAATGAAACACTTGGTGTAATTTATTTTACTTGATTTCTCCTTCCCTTTTTCCCATTCCAATTATCTCTCTTATTCAACTCCTATTACAGTTCTCAGCCGCTGGCAAAGTGGCTCACAAGAATGATTCCTTGGAGGCGGACACTCCTGCTCATCCCCGGATTGCCCAATAACCCCTCTAAATTTTCTGGCTTGAATTCCCAAAGCACATTGCCCTTACAATAGCAGCTGGTGACCCCAAAATGATAAGTAGAAGCAAAATGTCCCAATTGCTTTTGGTAACTTTACTTGCCCAAGGTCAGAACAACCCAGTTATCTGTTTAGAAGTCCCTGATGAGGAATTGTACCAATTTTCCCATTCTTGTGAATGAGTCTGAAACTCCAAATGCCTTGTGAAACCGGAACTGTGAATTTGAAAATGCGAATCATCTTCATGGCGGCAGTGTCTTTAACCTTAAATACTAAACTGAGCATTGTTAAATCTCTGAGGTAAATAATAATGTGTTTGAGTAAAATAACTAAAAAGAAAATGAATTGAAGGCCCACTGGGGTTTGGCCCAGTTCTGTATAAATAGTAAACCCAAATAGAAGTTACTAGTAGGAGTGGATAAATAGGGAACAACATATTGAGGTGGATGTAAGCATCATACTGATCAAATAAATGGATTAAACTTCTCTTATCATTCCTGTAGGATGGCAGTCTCTCACTTAGAGAACTCCTAATCATTATAAATGTCATCCTTACTCAGCAAAAATTAGTGACTACCCAAATAGTAAGTTGCTCTACTGCTAAGGTGTTTAATCTGTGATGTTTGAAATAACTTCTCGTTCTTAGGTATAGAATTTTGATATTTGAGGATTGACATTGAAGAGTTAGTAGATGCAGAATACTAAACTTCTCTGTCTGTCTCAATCTCCCCCTAGCCAAGTAGCTGATGAGGTCCTATCGATTATTATAATAGTCATCAATGATTGCATGCTTACCATGAGGCATGCATTTTGCATGCATTCATTTAATTCTCTAAAATTCAGAAATTTTATATTATTTTGCTACTATTTTCTGGCTATGCAGATAAAGACCATGAGGCTTTAAAATTTTGCATAATTATTCTGAAGTAATCAATGGAAATTAGGTATTTAAAACCTGGAGCTTCCTGACTTGAAGGTCCAATGTGTCTCCAATATAAAAGTGTGATTCTCTGTTTTATAATCAACACAACCTTGTGGGCAAGACATGCATTACAATAAAGAAGAAATTCAGACAGAATTCAGGCCAGGGTAGAAATTTATGGGTCATTAGAAGGGTAAATGACCAAATTTCTGAATTATTTCAAAATTTCAGTTCCTATTTATAAAGCACCCACTAAGATACTAAGATATTAGAGCTGCATTAGATTTTATACATACTAATGGAATTTATGGAGAAAAATAAAAAGAGAAGGAATCAGAAACACCCGATTTGTAGATTGTTATACATATGTATACACACACACACACACACACACACAAATATAAACATACATATGTATGTAATTTGGATATATATATTATATATTTTTAATGTAATGCTTTGATATTGTTCTAGTTGGCTGTATAATTTGGTAATAAGAAACATGGTACACGATTACTGAATTCATGACTTATAACGCTCAGGCTAAATACTTTAAATAAATAAGTAAATCAATGACGGCTTGCATATTTTGATACACAAAATATATGAGAAATATCTAGTTTCTATTATTTTATTTTATTCAGTGAGACTTCCAAAGTTTTAAATTATCGTATGTTGCTTTTTGGGAAAATAGAGGATATGCCTAACAATGTGAAATATTGCTATCCAAAAGCATACACGTTTTTGTTAACAAATTGCTGTACCTTGCTTTTGTTTTTCTTGAAACACCAGTGCTGCACTGGAAAATAGTTGTCAGTATTTTTGAATAATCAGTAATAATATCTTTGTATTTTAAAGGCCTTATAGTTTATTTTTAATATAAAGGGGTATTAATATAACAGTGTGTAGCATACTATAAAATATAAATTCATAAGAACCTGAATCTCGTGTCAATTGTTTTGAATTTAATTTTTTACTACTCTTTCTGTACCTTATTTTTTGAAAAGTTTCTACTCTGTGATTTATACACTACTGTACGTTTATAGGTCAACATGCTATCTTAACCTTAAATTAAGGCTACATTGTGGGGGAAAAAGATGCGAATTTTAATTAAAAATTGCCTAATAAAGCACCTAAATAAAGCATTACCTTTGTAGAAAATGTGAACCCTTTTCTGAAAATCGACAACAGAGAAACGCTTCAAATCTTTTAGTGTATTTCAATATACTTTACATATTTCAGTATACTTTGTTAGAAAACTATCCTTGTAAAAAATCTCATTATTATTTTGAAATTTTGAAATATCATTCAGACATTTTGATTTAACAACATGTAAAGGTTCATAAAAGGAAATAACTAGACACCTGGACATTCAGCAGTCTTAGTTTAAATATATGTTCTTGGTAATCCAATGTACTACATTGAATTAGTCTGAATTTATTGCTGTGTAAGAAATAACTCCAAAATTACTGGCTTAAAACAAAAATATGAATTTATTATCTTTCATACTGCTTGTGGATCAAAAATTTGAGCTGTCAGGGAAGAAATATTCTCAATTTCTGAGGCTTAGGTGGAGGATTCAGAATTTGGTTACTAAGTGCTAACTGTAGGCTCATTCACTCACACATTTGGTGGTTGGCCCTGGCTCTAGGCTGGCACCTTAGGTGGGCAGTTGGTGGGAATAATTACACATGGCTTCTCATTGTGTCCTGGTGATCCTTACATGTCAGCTAGGCTCCAGGAGCAAGAATCTAAAGTCAGAGAGAGAGAGAGCCAGCTAGAAGCAACATTTCCTTTTCTGTTCAAGCTTTGGAAGTTAAGTCACACCACTTCTGCCCTGTTCTATCCCTTTAACTATTGCACAGTTCTGCTCAGGCTCAGTGGGAAGGGACAAAGAGCTCCTAACTCTTGACAAGTGCTGTCAACATCACACTGTAAGATTAGGAAGGGTTACATACATTGTGTAATTGTAGTTTGCTTTAGGGGGCTACAAAAATTCAAATAATCTCAATGATTTCTCTCCTACAAACCCCCAATGTTCCTTCCCATTGTAATATCAGCTTATAGTCTAGGATCTCATCATACAAAGTTGAGACGCAGATGAATTTCCTCTGCTGCAGTTCCTGGAGTACAACTCTTCGAGTATAGTTCTGTGCATTCTGAAGTTTCATGAAATTAAGAGAAAAGTAAATATGTCCTCCATATCCAATATATAATAGTTGTGCAGAAATGGCATAATTTCCAAACACCACAATTCAGTGAGGGAGAAAACTGAAGGAACACACAAAGTCACTGGTCTACAAAAATTATGGAATTCAGCTGAGCACATGATGTCTGCTGATTACTTGAGTAGAAATCAGTCTTATTTCCTGGGAATGATTGTCCACAGCTGTTTGATACACACTCCAGCTTCCTGGATACCTTTTGCATATTCCATCTCCATAAGAAATGTCCAATGTTTGTAGCCTCAGTATTTTTCTCAGTCTGGTTCTGCTTTTGGAATCCAAAAGCCTCTTTATATTTTATCTCTACTTTTAATTCTGATCTCGTCATGTTTCTGTAAAATAATCTTTGAAATATTGTGTGTCAGTGAACCTATAAATTATATAAAAACTAAAAAAAAAAAAAAAAAAAACTTCATGAGTTTTCTATGGAACTTGTGGGGGTTTGCTCCATTAAGAAAAAAACACACATATACACATTTGGGTGGAATATACTTTTCTGTACTTTGGGCTTTCTATGAGGCTGTTGTAGGATGGCACCATTAAGATGCTCAGAGGAATTTATTTTTGTTTGAGACACCAACTTGAAACTTTCTGGTATCTTAACAAGGCTCTTATAGCCATGTCCTCAGCTTGATCTTTAGATTATACTTTCTAACAATGTCTTTGATGTGAGATTAGCTCCGAAGCCATTTTATAATTTTAGCATCATTTACGGTCTAGAGATGAGAAGGCAAAAAATCATTTTCAGACAAAACTATAACTCCTTTATGTTTATTCATTCATTCTTTAGCTTATCTCTCTGCTTTTGCATTTCACTAAAGGCATTTAGAAGAAGCAAGCCAACATGATCAACACTCAGCCAGGAAATCCCCTTAGCTACATCATCCATTTTCTTAGATTGAGTTTTTTTGGTTATTACAGATAATAGTTTTGTTAAATTTTTTACCACTACATAATGATATTGATAACATCCTCAAGAGTCATCAAATTTTTTGCTAAAATTTTTGCAAGGTCATTTCAATGTCTCCCTTCCACTTGGTCTCAAAATCACTGACTCAAATTTTAGTATATGTGCATGTGTGGGTGTTTGTGTATGTGTAGGTGTGTGGAAGAATCATACTCTTACCTGTGCAGCAATAGACAGTTAATCTCCATTAAGTCAATATATAATGAATTAACCCTAAGTTTAGTTACTGAAATAGCAATGATGTAACAATTTCTATGAAGCAGGAATACAGAAAGAAAATAGTAAACATTGCTTTCTTCTGCTATGCAATGCCTAAGACATGCATATCTTGTTGAATCGTGCTTTGATTTTATTGCACTTAGCAAATACTACACTTCTTATAAATTGAAGGCTTGATATAACCTTGCCTCCAGCAAGTTCATCAGTGGCATTTTTCCAACAGCATGTGTTCACGTCTTGCTTTGGTTCACATGTTGATAATTTTCTCAATATATCAAACACTTTCACTATTATTATATTTGTTATGGTTACCCGTGATCAGTGATATTTGATGTTACTATTGCAACTGTTTTGAAGTTCTGCAAAACACGTCCTTATAAGATGGCAAACTTAATTGATAAGTGTTGTATATATTCTGACTGCACCATCAACCAGTCATTCTCTGTCTCCCTCACTCTCCTCACGCATTCTGATTCCCTGAGACAAAACAATATTGAAATCAGGCCAATTAATAACCCTATAGTGGCCTCTAAGTGTTCAAGTGAAAAGAAGAGTCACACATCTCTCACTTTAAAACAAAAGCTAAAAATAATTAAGCTTAGTGAGGAGCACATGTCCAAAGTGGACATAGGCCAAAAGCTTGAGGCAGTTAGCCATGTTGTGAATGCAAGGAAAAAAATCCATGAAAAAATTTTAGAAGTGGTACTGTAGTGAACAGTAAAATGACAGAAAGGCAAAACAGCCTATTGCTGATAGAGAGGAAGTTTTAGTGGCTTGCTTAGAAGATCAAACCAACCACAACATTCCCTTAAGCCAAAGTCTTTTTCAGAGCAAGGCCCTAACTCTCTTCAATTTTTATGAAAGCTAAGAGAGGTGAGGAAACTGCAGAAGAAAAGTTTGAAGCTAGCAGAGGTTGTTGGTTCATGAGGTTAAGAAAACAAGCCATCTCTATAACACAAAAATGCAAGGTGAAGCCACAAGTGCTGATGCAGAAGATGCAGCAAGTTATCCACAGTTCTAGATAAGTTAAGCTAAGTTAACAGAATTGAGATGGCTACACTACACAACAGATTTTCAATGTAGATGAAACAGCCTTCTACTGGAAGAAGATGCCATCTAAGACTTTCATGGCTAGAGAAGAGAAGTCAATGATTGGTTTCAAAACTTCAAAGGACTGGCTGACTCATTCAGACTTAATGCAGCTGGTGAGTTTAAATTAAAGGCAGTTATCTTTTACCATTGTGAAAATCCTAGGCTCCTTAAGAATAATGTTAAATCCACTCTGCCTGTGCTGTATAAATGGAACAATAAGGGATGATAGCACACTTGTTAGCAGCATGGTCTATCGAATTTTTAAAATAATTTCAACTTTTATTTTTAGATTCAGGGAGTACACATGCAGGTTTGTTACATGGGTATTTTGAGTAATACTGTGGTTTGGGATACAAATGATCCCATCACCCAGATAGTTAGCTTAGTACCCAACAGTTAGTTTCTCAATCTGTGTCCTCCTCCTTCTCTCTCCCCCTTAATAGTCACCAGAGTCTACTGTTGCCTTCTTTATGTCCATGAGTACCCAGTGTTTAGCTACCACTTATCAGTGATAACACACAGTATTTGGTTTTCTGTTCCCGCACTACACGTCATCATCTAAAATCTCTGATGGAGACATACTATCAGGGGAAGCATCCCCCAATATTTCAATGCAGGTTCTATTTTCCCTAAATGTTGGCCAGTGTGAGAAATAAAGAGAAAGAGTACAAAGAGAGGAATATTACAGCTGGGCCTCCAGGGATATCATCACATATTGGTAGGACTGTGATGGCAACCTTGAGCTGCAAAACCAGCAAGTTTTCATCAGGATTTTAAAAGGAGAGGGAGTGTACAAACAGGGAGTAGGTCACAAGGATCACATGCTTCAAAGGACCATAAAGATCACAAGGCAAAGGCAAAATTAGAACTACTGATGAGGTTCTATGTCCCGCTGTGCACGCATTGTCTTGATAAACATCTTAACAGGAAACAAGGTTCAAGAGCAGACAACTGGTCTGACTAGAATTTACCAGGCTGGAATTTCCCAATCCTAGTAAGCCTGAGGGTACTGCAGGAGACCAGGGCATATTTCAGTCCTTATCTCAACTACATATGACAGACACTCCCAGAGTGGCCATCTATAGACCTACCCCCAGGAGTGCATTCCTTCCCCAGGGTTGTTCCTTGCTGGGAAAAGAATTCAGTGATATTTCTCCTATTCGCACATCTGTCTATAGGCTTTCCACGAAAAGAAAAATACGGCTCTATTCTGCCCGACCCCATAGGCAGTCGGACCTTATGGTTATCTTCCCTCGTTCCCTGAAAATTGCTATTATTCTGTTCTTTTCAGGGTGCACTGATTTCATATTGTTCAAACACACATGTTTTACAATCCATTTGTACAACAGTGGTCCTGAGGTGATGTACATTCTCAGCTTATGAAGATAACAGGATTAAGAGATTAAAGTAAAGACAGGCATAAGAAATTACAAGAGTATTGATTGGGGAAGTGATAAATGTCCATGAAATCTTCACAATTTATGTTCAGAGATCACAGTAAAGACAGGCATAAGAAATTATAAAAGTATTAATTTTGGGAACTGATAAATGTCCATGAGATCTTCACAATTTATGCTCTTCTGCCTCAGCTCCAGCCGGTCCCTCTGTGCGGGGTCCCTGACTTCCAGCTACACATACAAGAAGCTTAATGTTGTTTTCATGCCTGCTGAAACAGAATGCATTCTGAAGCCCATGGATCAAGAAGTAATTTTGACTTTCAAGCCTTATTATTTAAGAAATATATTTCATAAGGTTATAGATTCCATAATTAGAGATTTACCTGATAGGTCTGGACAAAGTAAATAAAAAACTCTCTGGAAAGTAAGTCAAAAAATCTCTGGAAAGGATTCTCCATTGTAGATGCCATTTGTGATTCATGGAAAGGAGTCAAAAGATCAACATTTACAGGAGTTTAGAAGAAGTTGATTCTAGCCTTCATGGATGACTTTCAGGTGTTCAAGACTTCAATGGAAGAAGTAATGGCAGACGTGGCAGAAATGGCAAGAGAACTAGGATTAGAAGTGGAGCCTGAAGATGTGACTAAATTGCTCTAATCTCATGATAAAACTTGAATGGATGAGGACTTTCTCTTAAAGAATAAGTAAATAAAGTGGTTTCTTGAAATGAAATCTGCTCTTGATGAAAATGTTGTGAATATTGTTGAAATGACAAAAAATGATTTAGATTATTACATAAAAATTTAGTTGATAAAGCAGCCAGCAGGGTTTGAAAGAATTGACTCCAATTTTGAAATAAGTTCTAATATGGGCAAATTCTATCAAACAGCAGCAAATGCTATGGAGAAATCTTTCACAAAAAGAAGAGTCAATAAGTGTGACAAATTCTATTGTTGTCTTATTTTAAGATATTGCTACAGTCATTCCAATACACAGCAGCCAACACTCTGATCAGTCAGCAGCCATCAACATCAAGGAAAGAACTTCCACCAAGAAAAAGTTTATGCCTCTCTAAAGGCTCAGATGATCATAAGCATGTTTTAGCAAGAAAGTATTTTTAAATCAAGGTATGTACATTTTTTAGATGTAATTCAGTTGCACACATTGTAGACTACAGTATGATGTAAACAATATTTTTATATGCAGTGGGGAACCAAAAATTTTGTATGACTTGCTTTACTGCAATATTCATTACTTGAATGAATGAAGAGATCTGGAACTGAACTCTCAATATCTACAAAGTATGCTTGTACTTCATTTGGGAGTCTTGAAGGCTCAGGATGGGAATTGTTTGAAGACTTGTTGACTTAGAAATTTGGTGGTTGATGAGACACACAAGGAATCAACATGTAGCTTGTGATTCTTACAACATGTTGATTGGGTTCATGACAAGTATACTTAAAGAGAAACAGAAAAAGGCAGACGGTGCATTGTCATTTGTAATGTTTTGTTAACTTTTAGCATTATAAGTTACGCAAAATTACTTCTGCTACATTTTACTGGGTAAAGCAGTTACTATGCTCTGTTTAGTTTCAAGTAGAATGAAGGACATTCCCTCATCTTTTGATAGAAATGTGTCACTATGATAATGTGAGAAGAACCTATACAATTGGATGTATATTTGTTTGGTCATCTTTGGAAAATACACTCTACAGTATCGAGTAACATTACTTGGTTCAAAAAGTACCAAGAAACAGAGGAATTCTAAAAGTATGATGAGAACTTCTAAGAATGGAAAGTTATGCAATAAATAAAACAAAGTACCTTCAATCATATCACTAATATTTTAGAACATATCAAATTGTGAATTAGCTTTCTATAACAATTATATAAATGTACTCTTTATGGTTAAAGATAAATGTGTAACATAATATGCACATTCTTAAATAAATCACAATAAAATTGGACTTTACCTAGTGATTCCTAGCTACTATATAGAGATTGTCAAATAAAATATTTGCCCATTTCAACAAAGGTATAATTTCACAGGTAGATAAGTACTATATATGCTTAATAGTAATTGATCACAAATTAGGCCTGGTGGTGATTAGTAATAAAACTGCCAAAAGCAAATTCTAAATGAGATGGTTTGATTAAAAAAATTTTTGTAAGGTATCAATACAAATTATCATAATTTAACTGATTCTTTGACAGCAAAACTCTCCATTCTATGTAACTGGGGTCACAGGGTCACAGTCTTTAGCTAAAGGTTTGAGACAGTAAAGGTAAAGTAAGTGTAAAAATTATGCATATCCAAGGTTTTAAATATGCAGGGGCTTCACTCTTCATTGCTTTTTTTTTTTTTCTACAATCTCCAGTGTATTTCCTGGTGCTTAGAGAAAAGACCATGGAATTATAGACAAAAGAAAGTTCCAGAAGACAGAAATGCAAGCCACTTGTCCCCAAATTTTTGGCAAAAGACCCAAAATTTTGGATGATATAGTATCTGAAATTTTATATTCTTATAGAAAATGCAGGATGCAATATAATTTCCCATGAAGTCTATATACTTGTGTACACACATACGTAAAAATAAAACCTTCCCTTCAAAAAAAAAAGTAATAAAGAATAAAGACAACAGATTTACACTCTAGGTGAACTGCAGATAAAGAGTGTTTTCCCAGTGAGAAAGCCTCACTTTTCTTACAAGAAGTTTTAACAGTACTTATAATTTATTGCATCCTTGACAGTTAAGAAAGGTGAATGGCAGGCAGAACAAAAATCAAGTAGCCATTATCATTACCATCAGTCTCATTCATCAGAAGCATATCAATGCTTTGTACAAATGTTGAATGAAAACAATTCACTATTAAGTGTGGATTGATAGATAATTTAACTATCTCACAGCTTTCCCAGTGAATGACCTGATAGAAGACATTGGAACTCAGCACAATTTCCGTTATTAGTGTCATCAGTAGCATTCCATTCCATTTGCTGCTTATGTGTCAAATATGTTCCAATGAAAGCTGTAAAAATGGTCTCCCACTGGTGCTCAATAAGTCATCAGTCAGTCACATCATGAATGATTGCCCAATGGGGATAAAATAGACAAGGTAAGTAGCATTCTGTGTTCTTCCAGAATAGTGAGTAGAACTCTACAGTAATTACCTGGGCTTATTGTTTTCCTGAAATATTTTAAAATTTTCCACAAGTACAGTGGGTTAGAATTGTTTTCATGTTGCATGCCTAGATGGTATTGGTAAAGCTGGCAGTTTTTAAATATTTGTTTTTCTACCTGCTGACTTGTCACAAGGATACAAATATCTTTTTCTAATTTTTCAGTTGTCCATGTGGGAGTGTAAATGAGAACTATGAATTAGTGGAGTTTGCTTGAGACCTGCTGCGTACTATGGTATCAGTGGTTATTTCGAAGTCCAGCATTAATAAACATTCAACTCTATTTCCTATTAATGATAGTTCTTTAACCTTCACAACAGGCCTCGGGAATGAAAGAGAAAAATTCAGTATTTCTGACTTTGAAATTGAACAGAGGACATTAAAATTTGAAGCTAAACTGTGTGAGGGCAAATTTATATTTAAGTGGAGGTAAAATATCACTTTTAAAAAGATTTTCCTGCTGTTATTCTTTTCCTTTTCTTCTTCTTATTCTCTCTATGTTCCTACACATACTGAAAGTACAATACATGCAGATATGGGACATTTGAGATTAATATCAGCAAAGAGGCAAAAGCTCTCAACAGTTCATCATCCTTATTCTACACTCATGAACATACAAGGAAGACAAAGTCAGGAATATTGCTTGAGATATTATAAAACTGATTGAAAACCAGTGGGTTTTAATTAATCTGTATTTTAGTTTTTTGTCAAAATAAGTTAATTTCATATCTTTATATTTTTGGAGGAATATTTGGGGTTAAATTATGTAGAAAGGAACATTAATCGATATTGCTGTGTGTGCTATGTTATCTAGATAAAAAGATGTATAAGAATGAGACACTGATATTTGCTGATGACTATATGGATAAGTCATCAGTTCAACTGAATCAATAATTTCATCATGTGTGTGGAATACTTCCAAGCAAACACAGTGTGAAATGCCTTAACACCAATTGAATACAAATGAGAATTTCTGTGTAGCATTTATGATGTTACAAACAAAAACTACATTGAGGAACTCTTCCCTTTCAAAGTTATATAAAGCAAAGTTGCATAAAGCAAAAACTCTTAATGAAATATTAAAGTTAACTGATTTAAGCCTATGAAAATTAAAGTCATTACAATAGTAGTGTTACCTGTTTTTGTTAGCTCCACTTCATTCAAGTATATTATGTGTGATTGTTTTCCCTTGATGAGTGAGAGCCTGACTCTGGGAACTATTCCATGGCTTTCACAGAATGATGGGTAATAGCTCAGTGTTAACTAGCTCACTAACTGTAAATTTAAAAATCTAGTATATCATCTCCTTTCAGTTTGAAGCATTCATCAATGTGGTTCCTAAAATCTTGTTGAAGATAAACATTTTGCCATATTATGTAAATAAACTTAGATTTTCTAAAATTTATGTCCAAGCACTGGATTTCAAAGCTAGACAGAAAGATTTTGTTGGAATATGTGGTGGGCAGAATAATGTGCCCTTCTGAAAGATGTCTGCATACCAATTTCCCAAACGTGTGAATATGTTACTTTACACAGCAAAGAGGATTTGGCAGATCTAATTAAGAGTTTCGACATAGAAAGATTATTCTCGATTGTCCAGGTGGGAAGAATATAACCACAGCGGTTTTTAGAAGTGTCACACAGGAGAGTCAGGGTCAGAGAAGGAAATGTAAGGATGGAAGCAGAGGTCAAGAGTTATGTCCATGAACATATGCAATCAGTGTCTAGAACCTGGAAACGGCAGTCTTGCCAACACCTTGATTTTAACCTTGTAAGAACCGCTTCAGGCTTCTCAACTCCAGAACTGTAAGAGGATAAATTGGTTTTATTCTAAGCCATGCCATTTGCTGCAACTTGTTACTAGCAGCGATGGGAAACAAATACACGATACGAAAAAGATGGATAAAGAGGAAAGAGATGATTATTTAACTTTCAATATTTCATTTTTTATCTTAAAAATAAGTTTTTAAAGTTAAAACTTAATTTAACTAAAAAAGGGTACATGTGCAGGTTTGTTATATAGTTAAATTGTGTGTCATGGGGGTTTGGTGTATAGTCTATTTCATCACTTAAGTGGTAAGCATGGTACCCTAAAGGTAGTTTTTTGATCCTCATCATCCTCTCTCCCTCCATCCACGAGTAGGCCCTGATGTCTGTTGTTCCCTTCTTTGTGTCCATATGTTCTCAGTATTTAGCTCCCACGTATCAGTAAGAACACATGGCATTTGGTTTTCTGTTGCTGTGTTAGTTTGTTTAGGATAATGGCCTCCAGCTCCACCCATGTTATTTTAAATGATGTGAGCTCATTCCTTTTTATGGCTACATAGTATTCCATGGTGTATATGTACCACATTTTCTTTATCCAGACTACCATTGACAGGCATTTAGGTTTATTATATGCCTTTGCAGTTGTGAATAGTGCTGCAATAGATATACATGTGCATGTGTCTTCATGGTAGAACAATTTATATTCCTTTGGGTATATAGATAATAATGGGATTGCTGGGATGAGTGGTAATTCTGCTTTGAGTTCTTTGAGAAATTGTCAAACTGCTTTCCACAATGGCTGGATTAATTTACATATCCACCAGCAGTGTATAAGCATTCCTTTTTCCCTGCAAACTCATCAGCATCTGCTATTTCTTAACTTTTTAAAGGTAGTTTTTGTTTTTGTTTTTGTTTTTTTTTGTGTTTTTTTTTTTTTGAGATGGAGTCTCACTCCGTTGCCCAGGCTGGAGTGCAGTGGCAAAATCTCAACTTACTGCAACCTGTGCCTCCCGGGCTCAAGCAATTCTTCTGCCTCAGCTTCCTGAGTAGCTATGATTACAAGCGTGTGCCACCACACCAGGCTAATTTTTTGTATTATTATTTTTTTTAAGTAGAGACAGAATTTCACCGTGTTTGCCAGGATGGTCTCAATCTCCTGACCTCATGATCTGCCTGCCTCAGCCTCCCAAAGTGCTGGGATTACAGGCATTAGCCACTGTGCCCACCCAAGATAGCCATTCCAGCTGGTGTGAGATGGTATCCTATCTAATGCATTTATCTAATGCTTAGTGATGTTGAGCATTTTTCCATGTTTGTTGGCCTCATGTTTGTCTTCTTTAGAAAAGTATCTGTTTATGTCCTTTACTCACTTTTTGATGAGGTTGTTTGTCTTTTGCTTGTTGATTTAAGTTCCTTGTAGAGTCAGGATATTAGACTTTTATCAGATACATAGTTTGCAAATATATTCTCCTGTCTTGTATGTTGTCTTTTTTTGTTTCCAAACTTGTCCAACCCATAGCCTGCAGGCCTCAAGAGGCCTAGGATGGCTTTGAATGCAGTCCAATATAAATTCATAAACATTATAAAACATTACGAGATTTATAAACAGACAATTTTTTAAAGCTCATCAGCTATCATTAGTGTTAGTGTATTTTATGTGAAACAAGACAATTCTTCTTGTAACGTAGCCCAGGGAAGCAAAAAGAATGGACTCCCATAGATCATTCTGTTGATAGCTTCTTTTTCTGTGCAGAAGCTCTTTAGTTTAATTAGGTCCCGTTCAATTTTTGCTTTTTTGCAATTTATTTTGGCATCTTCATCATGAAATCTTTGCCAGGTTCTATGTCCAGAATGATATTTCCTAGGTTATGGTCCAGGGTTTTTCCAGGGATAGATTTAGGATTTACATTTAAGTTTTTAATCCATTTTAAGTTTTTTTTTTTTTTTTTTTGTATATAGTGTAATAAAGTGGTTCAGTTTCAGTCTTCTGCATATGAACAGCCAGTTATTCCAGCACCAATTATTGAATAGACAATCTTTTCCGTGTTGCTTGTTTTTATTAACTTTGTTGAAGATCTGATGGTTGCAGGTGTGTAGCATCATTTCTGGCCTCTCCATTGTGTTCTACTGATCTATGTGTCTATTTTTGTACCAGTGTCATGCTGTTTTGGTTACTGTAGTCCTGAAGTACAGTTTGAAGTCAGGTAGTTACGCCTCCAGTTTTGTTCTTTTTGCTGAGGATTCCCTTGGCTCTTTGAACTCTTTTTTGTTGTTACTGTTCCATATGAATTTTAAAATAATTGTTTTCTAATTCTGTGAAGAATGTCATTGGTAGTTTGATAGGAATTTGTAGAGATCTTTCGCCTTCCTGGTTAGTTGTATTCCTAGGTATTTTATACTTTTCATGTCTGTTGTAAATTTGATTGCATTCTTGATTTGGCTCACTGCTTGGATGTTGTTGGTGTATAGGAATGCACTGATTTTTGTACATTGATTTTGTATTCTAAAACTTTTCTGAAGTAGTTTTTCAGATCAAGGAGCTTTTGGGTAGAAACAATGGAGTTTTCTAGGTAATTACCTAATTTTTGATCTGCCTTTTCCTCTAAGTGATTATTCTAATGCTGTAAAGAATTATAAAAATCAAGTTTTCTTAAATTGTTAACAGAGAAGTTAAAAACTCTACCGAGAAATTTTCAATGTTCAATCTGATTATATTGTTACATTTTTCAAAAACAGACATATATTAAATAATTATATATTGTACATATTAGTGGTCTGCATTATATTGTATTCACTGAAAAATGCTCAACCAGATTTTAAAAATATTGAAAACCTCTGGTGTAGAGTAAAAAGAAAGCTTGTTTGCAAACAGAACCTAAATGATTATTCTAATGCTCTAAAAAATTATAAAAATCAAGATTTTCATTATTAAAGTGATAGAAAATGAAGAAAGCCCTCTCTATAATATTGCTTTACTATTGGGCATATTCAATATTTGTTGTTTCCTACACCATCAAAATATTTCAAAGTGATATTCAAAATTATAGCATTTACTATTTCTGCCCACATTTTTTTTCCCTCACAACAGTCGCACTGGCTTCTGTCCATGGTACTCTACTACCAAGTAGATACCATGTATCTACTTATCTTCTCTGGAGCTCTGAATTAAAATCTTCTTTCTCTCCTTAAAATTATTTTCTACTCTGGATTCTAAGACTTTGGATGTTCCTGATTTTGCAATGACCTATCATGAGATTTACCTCAGTTCCATAGCTGTTGTAACTTCCTTTGGTCAAATTTAAGTTTGGGCATTCTGAAGGTTCTGTTTGCAAACAAGCTTTATTTGTACTCTATGCCAGAGGTTTCTTTCTAACTTTTTAAAAATTTGGTTGAGCAATTTCAGTGTCTGCGTATCAATACAATATAATGTAGACCACTAATATGTACAATATATAATCATTTAATATATTCTGTTTTGAAAAATTTAATAGTATAAACACAGATTGAACATTGAAATGTCCTTGGTATTGTTTTTAACTTCTCAATCACTTACTCTCATCACAGGAAACCACAAAACAATTATCCGTGGATTTAAGTACATATTTTTTGTGTTTTCGTTTCCATTCATTTTTTCTATATTAATGGATTCACACATACAATTCTGCCATTTGCTTAGGTATCCCAACAAAAGCTCAAATTCAATACACCAAAAATGTAACAATTTGTCTTTCCTACCTGTTTCTGAATGCCTTATTCATTAAAGTCAACGTGTACTCTAATTTATCAAATTTTGAAATCTCAGAATTACTTTTTATTTTTCTCATGCATATTCACATTCAGCAAGTTAAGTTAGTTCGTCATAATGATTCACTTTTTTTGCTTTCTCCTATTTTATTTTTTATTTTTTTAACTTAAGGTCTTTTTTAACTCTTGTGTAACTTATGCACTTTTCAAATTTTTACCTCTATTTCCTTTTTTTTTTCTTTTATGAGATGGAGTCTTGCTCTGTCGCCCAGGCTGGAGTGCATTGGTGTGATCTTGGCTCACTTCAAGCTCTGCCTCCCGGGTTCACATCATTCTCCTGCCTCAGCCTCCCAAGAAGCTGGTACTACAGGTGCCCACCACCACGCCTGGCTAATTTTTTGATTTTTAGTAGAGATGGGGTTTCACCATGTTAGCCAGGATGGTCTTGATCTCCTGACCTTGTGATCCACCTGCTTTGGCCTCCCAAAGTACTGGGATTACAGGCATGAGCCACTGCGCCCTGCTTTTACCTCTAATTTCTCTACCCCCTTCCAGTTGATCAGATTCTAAAGGCCAAAGCTTCTTCCCAAGACATACCTCTGATCATATTTTCCTATTCAGAACCACAGGTGGCTCTTATTTGCACACAATATATTGTGAGTTCTTAAGTAGTACAATCAAGGCCCTTTATAATATCACCTTAACCAAAGTTCCCAGTGACTGCGATGGCCCTCTTTCTTACAAATATTGTAATGCACAACATAGTATTCTTTATTCAAACATTGTTCTTTCTGTACCTGGTGTTGACTACGAACTGGTTTAGACAATAGCCTTACAGAGACTGCTTAGCCAGCTCACAGAATTGTGCAAGCCAATTATTGGTAACAAATCTGTACCCACATACATATAAACATGCATACACACAACACAGAAATACACACTCTTCTACAGATTTTACTTTTCTAACTGTACCTTGACTGATATACTTTGAAAGCTGAAGCCTTTTATCCAATGTGCTAGATATTTTTATTTATAATTTTCTACTGATTTTGAACAAAATGCAACCAAAATTTAGATACATTTTCAAAAAAGAGTTTAGATCATCACAATACATATAGGTAAAATTACAAAATATTTTTCAAAGACAAGCTTATTTCTAAAATCTAATCAATAATAAATAAATAATGTTGCAATAAACATATGTGTGCATGTGTTTTTATAGTAGAATGATTTATAATCCTTTGGGTATATACCCAGTAATGGAATTGCTGGGTCAAATGGTATTTCTGGTTCTAGATCCTTGAAGAATCGCCACACTGCCTTCCACAATGGTTGAACTAATTTACACGCCCAACGGTGTAAAAGCATTCCTATTTCTCCACAGCCTCCCCAGCATCTATTGTTTCCTGACCTTTTATAATTGCCATTCTAACTGGCATGAAATGGTATTTCATTGTGGTTTTGATTTGGATTTATCTAATGACCAGTGATGATGACCTTTTTTTCATATGTTTGTTGGCCACATAAATGTCTTCTTTTGAGAAATGTCTGTTCATATCCTTTGCCCACTTTTTGATGGGGTTGTTTTATCCTTGTAAATTTGTTTAAGTTCCTTGTAGATTCTGGATATTAGACCTTTGTCAGATGGGTAGATTGCAGAACTTTTCTCCCATTCTGTAGGTTGCCTGTTCACTCTGATGATATTTTCTTTTGCTGTGCAGAAGCCCTTTAGTTTCATTAGATCCCATTTGCCAATATTGGCTTTTGTTGCAATTGTTTTTGCTGTTTTAGTCATAAAGTCTTTGCCCATGCCTATGTCCTGAATGTTATTGCCTAGGTTTTATTCTAGGGTTTTTACGGTTTTGGGTTTTACATTTAAGTCTATAATACATCATGAATTAAATTTTGTATAAGGCATAAGGAAGGGGTACAGTTTCTGTTTTCTGCATGTGACTAGCCAGTTTTCCCAGCACCATTTATTAAATAAGGAATATTTTCCTACTGGGGGAACACCCCCCCAATATTTCAACGTAGGTTCTTTCTATTTTCCTTAAGTGATGGCCAGTCTAAGAAATAAAGAGAAAGAGTACAAAGAGAGGAAGTTTACAGCTGGGCCGCCAGGAGTGACATCACATAGTGGTAGGTCCGTATGTTCCTGGAGCCACAAAACCAGCAGGTTTTAATAAAGGGCTTCAAAAGGTGAGGGGTGTATGAACAGGGAGTAAGTCGCAATGATCCGATGCTTCAAAAGGTGAAAAGAAAACAAAGATCACATACTTCTGAGGCCAATAAAGATCACAAGGCAAAGGGCAAAGCAAGATCACAAGGCAAAGGGCAAAATTAGAATTACTGATGAGGGTCTATGTTCACCTATGCACGTATTGTCTTGATAAACATCTTAAACAACAGAAAACAGGGTTTGAGAGCTGAGAGGGGGTCTGACCTCAAATTCACCAGGGTGGGTTTTTTTCCCCACCCTAATAAGCCTGAGGGTACTGCAGGGGACCAGGGCATATTTCAGTCCTTATCTCAACTGCATAAGACAGACACTCCCAGAACGGCCATTTACAGACCTCCCCGCATCAATGCAATTCTTTTCCTAGAGTATTAATTATCAATATTCCTTGCTAGGAAAATAATTTAGTGATATTTCTCCTACTTGCATGTCTGTTTATAGGCTCTCTGCAAGAAGAAAAATATAGCTGTTTTGCCCGACCCCGCAGGCAGTCAAACCTTGTGGTTGACTTTCCTTGTTCCCTAAAATCGCTGTTATTCTGTTGTTTTTCAAGGTGCACTGATTTCAAATTGTTCAAACACACATGTTTTGCAATCAATTTGTACAATAATGGTCCTGAGGTGACATACATCCTCAGCTTAAGAAGACAACAGGATTAAGAGATTAAAGTAAGACAGGTGTAAGAAATTATAAGAGTATTATTTTGGGGAACTGATAAATGTCCATATTAAAATGAAATCTGCACAACTTATGTTCAGAGAT
Source organism: Papio anubis (assembly GCF_008728515.1). Lineage (NCBI taxonomy): Eukaryota > Metazoa > Chordata > Mammalia > Primates > Cercopithecidae > Papio > Papio anubis. The sequence goes on from NC_044990.1 coordinate 34,207,245, forward strand.
TGCAGTAAAGACAGGTGTAAGAAATTATAAAAGTATTAATTTTGGGAATTGATATATGATTGTGAAATCTTCACAATTTATGTTCCTCTGCCGTGGCTCCAGCTGGTCCCTCCTTTTGGGGTCCCTGACTTCCTGTAACACTTTCTCCATTGCTTGTTTTTGTCAGGTTTGTCAAAGATCAGTGGCTGTAGATGTATGGTGTTATTTTTGAGGATTCTGTTCTGCTTCGTTGGTCTATATATCTGTTTTGGTACCAGTACTGTGCTGTTTTCGTTACTGTAGCTTTGTAGTGTAGTTTGATGTCAGGTAGCGCATTGACTCCAGCTTTGTTCTTCTTGCTTAGAACTGTCTTGGCTATACAGGCTCTTTTTTGGGTTCCATATGAAACTTAAAGTAGTTTTTTCTAATTCTGTGAAGAAACTCAATGGTAGCTTGATGGGAATAGCATTGAACCTACGAATTACTTTGAGCAGTATGGTCATTTTCACAATATTGATTCTTTCCATCCATAAGCATGGAATGTCTTTCCGTTTGTTTGTGTCCTCTCTGATTTCTGTGAGCAGTGGTTTGCAGTTCTCCTTGAAGAAGTCCTTCACGTCCCTTGTAGGTTGTATTCCTAGGTATGTTATTTTCTTTGTAGCAATTGTGAATGAGAATTAACTCTTGATTTGGCTCTCTGCTTGTCTATTATTGGTGTATAGAAATGCTTATGAGTTTTGCACCTTGATTTTGTATCCTGAGACTTTCCTACAGCTGCTTATCAGCTTAAGGAGGTTTTGTGCTGGGACAATAGAGCTTTCTAAATATACAATCATGTTATCTGCAAAAAGAGAAAATTTTACTTCTTCTCTTCCTATCTGAATACTCTTCATTTCTTTCTCTTGCCTGATTGCCCTGGCCTGAACTACCAATACTATTTTGAATAGGAGTGGTGAGGGAGGTCATCCTTGTCTTGTTCTGGTTTTCAAAGGGAATGCTTCCAGCTTTTGCCCATTCAGTATGATATTGGCTATGGGTTTTTCATAAATAGCTCTTATTATTTTGAGATATGTTCCCTCAATATCTAGTTTATTGAGAGTTTTTAGCATGAAGATTTGGAACCAACCCAAATGCCCATCAATGATAGACTGGATAAAGAAAACGTGGCACACATACATCACAGAATATTATGCAGTCATAAAAAAGAATGAGTTAATGTCCTTTGGAGGCACATGGAAGAAGCTGGAAGCCATCATTCTCAGCAAATTAACACAGGAATAGAAAATCAAACACTGCATGTACTCACTCATAATGGGGAGTTGAACAATGAGAACAGATGGACACAGGGAGAAGAGCATCACACACCGGGGCTTGTCGCCTGTCAAGGGACTAGGAGGCAAGGGACAGGAGAGCATTAGGACAAATACCTAATGCATGTGGGGCTTAAAAGCTAAATGATGGGTTGATGGGTGGAGCAAACCACTATGACACATGTGTACCTATGTAACAAACCTGTATTCTGCACTTGTATTCCAGAACTTAAAGCAAAATTTTAAAAAAGGAAAAAAAATAAATTAATAAATAATTTGTAAGGGTAAATTGCATACTAGCTTACTGAAGTATTACTTTCTTTTTAACATTAGACTTATTGCAAACCGTTTTGTAGTTCAGTTTCTCTAAGTAAATGTACAAATATTTGAGCAGTAGACACACACATACAAGGATACACATACATAGACACACACAAAGATACATATGTAAGACATTTGCACGTTTAAAAATTAAATTTCTAACTCAATTGTTATACTATTTTGCCTTGCTTGTATGCAGTAATAAATTTGGTATATATTTATGCAACGTAAATTTCTTCATTCAGTAACAGCTTTTTTCCCAAACACAATGTGTTTACCAAAAATTTTATATCACCATTATAAAAATAACCAGTGTTATTTTCAATGTTGAATTATTAACCATTTCAAACAGCATTCTCAATAATATTAGAAGTTTCATCTTTTACAGAACTAATTTCCATATTGTACTTTGATTTTATTTGTAGAATTAAAAACATTTGAACCATCATTAGAATTATTTTATATTTGAAGTATCTGATTTCACGTTACAAAACTTAGGGCATTTAGCAATTTGCTTAATTCTTGCTTTGTAAAAGTTATCCCTTTAATAGCTATTGCTTTACTTCTAATACTTCTATATAAAAAGCTGGAAACCTGTTAGGGATAAAACAAATTTAGAACAAATCATTTGATGTAAAGGAAAGTTGTTTATTAAAGAGTGACATGTAGAAGGATCATCTGAAGTTTTCTAACTTGTATTCATTGAACATAGAACTTAAAACTAACTTCTAATATTGAAAGGGATGCTGAAACTTCTTCAGTGAGTTTATGTCTTCTGGGTATTGTATGATTGGTACTACCATTACAAACTCAAAGATGAATAGTAAAAGGTAAGTTAAACATTTTATGTAAATTAAAAATTTTTATAATTTTTGAAAAATGGAAGTTTAGTACTGTCATTAGCAAATATTTTTATTTTTCCATTGCTTCCAAAAGCATTAACTACAAAATAAAAATGTTGCCAATAATAGGCTTAATAAATAGCTTTTCTTATTATCATAAATATCAAAATGACTCAATAATATATGTCACTGCAATTCTTTACATACTCTGCCTAAGAAATGCTCAGCCCATATTACTTCATTTAATTCCCATTCTTTTTAATTTCTTCTGTTTTCCACTAATACCTTTTCTCCCTCCAACTCTCAACTTGGGAATCTTGCAGCTTCTCACATCAAATGGCACAATTGTCTGGTAAATTAAGGGGCTCTTAAGGTCAGTAGCATTATATATTTCTCCCACAATCATCAAAGACATTTTAAAAAACTAAGAGAAAACTGTATTTTGTCAATATAAGAGTATTTTATATTCTTCTTGAAATTTTTACCAAAATCATGTCAGATTATTTTAATGCTAATATTTTAGTAAAAATAACAAAAATTCTAAAAAATGTTAAACTAAAAGCAAAACTAGTCACTGTCATTAAATGACAGTGCCCTGGAAAATCATGAAGAATGGAACCATTAATAACAATGGTTTGAGTCTGGTTTTTGGTCCACATCTCATTTTGTTTATAGCTTTGTGTTTGAACTTACCTCACTATACTTTTAAAATTTAATTTTTTTAAGTATATGACTTGTACAAGGGGAATTAAAAAAAAAAACTGTATTAGAAAGATTGTAATTAAAACCTTCAGGAGAAAAAAAACTTTACAAGATCAGATATATCATCACAGCTTATTTCAACTACATTATTCCTCTAATCCTTGAGGCTTTAATATCTCTGCATATTTTATTATATTTGTAGATCATATTCTCATAAATTAAAAAAAAAAAAAAACTCTGTATTACAATTAACCTGAGAGGCTTGTTATCTGTGTGATGCATATTGTCAAAGACTTTGTTTCGTGTTTTGTTATGGAGCTGCGAAGACATTGCAATAGTCTCTGAGGATTCTAAAAATTTGTCAAATGTCTGATGATCCCTGGTTGTTGTTTCAAAATCCAACTTTAGTTTTCACAGGTTTGTGTTTATTGGTGAAAACAATTGTTCAACGGATTTTCTTTCACATGGATTGGATATCACACTTCAAGCCCCCTTAAGCTAGGATCCTAATTCCTTAGCTCTCACATAAGCTATGCTATGATTTTACATACAGTTCATTTAATTTATCTACAGTGGAATTCTCTCTTTTGTGTTTGATTTTTACATCTGTGAAGGTGGTGGCAGGGGTGGAGGGTGAAGGACTATGCAAGCTTTACAAATTTGATGAAATACAGTAACCTACAAATCCAAGAAGTTCAATGAATTCTGAGTAGGAAAACCTAAAGTTACCAGAACTGATATATATTATAATCAAACTGTGGAAGGCCTAAGACAAAGAATCTTGAAAGCAGCAGGCAAAAAGTGACTCATCATATAAGACGATTCTCTGTAAGTATAGTAGTCAGCTTCTTAGAAGAAAACTTGGAGGCTAGAAGGCAGTCAGATTACACATTTCAATAACTGGGGGAAAGAATCTTATTAAGTTAGTATTCAATATCCAACAAATATGCCCTTAAAATGACAAAGAGGCAAATGACGGCAAGATGATGGAATAGGAGGTTCCAGTTTTCAATCTCTCAGAGAAACATTAATTCTAACAACCATCCACAGATGGAATTGCCTTTATAGGAGCCCAGGAGTTTAGCTGAGGGGTTCTAACACATAGGTGGAACAAGAAATCCAAGAATAAACACTGAAAAAGATCAGAAAAATAGTTTTGCCTTACTTGTGCCAACCCTTTCCTATGATGTCACAGCTCTGTGCCAAGAAGTCTCATGGAGAAAGACTCCTGATTTTTCCCACAAAGTGAGATTGAAATGAGTGCCCAGCTTCACTAACCTTATGGAATGTTGCCCCAACGACTACCTTCTGTCTTGCCCAACCAAGAATACTGAGGTAATATTAATAGCTGAATAGTTTAGAGGTAGCTAGAAGCAGAGAAAATGAGTGGGAACTCACAACAACCACCACACAGGTATTAACAACCACCTGGCCATAGACTCCAAGACATCTCCCCATTAACCCTGAAATACACTTCACCTACAGTACCCACAACCAGCCAGTCAGCACCCCCAGCTCTCCATTTCCCCTCAGAGCTGTTGTCACCTCTTTCTCCCCTTCAAACACCACCCCCAACTAGCCACTTCCCCTCACAGCTGTCCCTACCTTATTCTCCCCTACAGAAAGCATATGTGCTCCTCCACAGGCACAATATGGATATCAGCAACTGTCTCTATTCTGCTGAATTGTAAGAAGGTGAACAATCATAAATAATTAAGAAAACTGCCCCAGAAGAAAATAAAAGGGAGATTCCAAGAATCTGAACTAGTTTTTCAAGATCAAGAAAAGGCACGTAATCTTAAGAGTTGCCCACCAAGAAGGAAATAGAGGAGCAGAGTGAGGATATCCAGCAATTGTAGGAAAGATCCCCACAATCTCTAGTTGGGTTAATTGGGGTAAGCCATTCTCTCCCAAATATAAAACCATCAAGGGAACAAAGTAAAGCTCCAGTGGATGACCTCTCAAAAATGAAGATATATAAATGACAAGATAAGTTTAAAATAATTGTCTTAAAGAAACTCAGTGAACTAAAAGAGAACTCAGATAAATAGCTAAACAAAATTAAGAAAAGAGTACATGAAAAAAGGAAAAGATTGACAAAAATATAGAAACCATAGAAAACAACAAAACAGAAATATTAAAGCTGAAGAAGACAATAGCTGAAATAAAGTATTCAATAAAGAGATTCAATAGCAGATTCAGTTAAGGAGAAGAAAGAACCAGCAAACATGAAAATGAATCATTTGTAATTATGTCGTTAGAGGAGAAATGAAGGAATAAAAAGAGAAAGGAAAGCCTGTAAGACAAATGAGACACCAGGCTGATCATGGTGGCTCACGCCTATAATCCCAAGGCTTTGGGGGCCAACATGAAAGGACTCTTTGAGGCCAGGAGTTTAAGACCAGGCTGGGCAATACAGTGATACCCCATCTCTACAAAAAATTTAAAAAGGTAAAAAAAAATAACCAGACAAGGTGGTGGTTGCCTGTAGTCCCAGCTACTTAGGAGGCTGAGGTGGAAGAATTGCTTTAGCCTAGGCATTAGAAGCTGCAGTGAGCTGTAATCATAGTACTCACTGAGCAACAGAAACCCTGTCTCAAAAAAAAAAAAAATATGGGACACCATCAAGTGAAGTAATTTATGCACTAGGAGAGTCAAGAGCAAAGAGACAGAAGGGACTTAATGCTATTTAAAGAAATAATGTAAGAAAACTTCCCAAATTTGAGGAGGAAAATGAACATCTAGAGTTACAAAGTTCAAAGAACTTCCAATAAATTGAATGTGAAGTCTTTATCAAGACATATTATAACTAAGTAACCAAAAGTCAATAACAAAGAGAGAATTTTGAAATCACAAGAGAACATCCGTAGGACTACTGGAAGATTTCCCAGTAGAAACTTTGAATGACAGAAGACAGTGGGATGATATATTAAGAGTGCTGAAAGAAGAAAGTACCCAACCAAAAATATTTTATCTGGCAAAGCTGTCCTTCAAAAATAAAGGAGAGAAAAATACTTTCCCAGATAAGCAAAACATGAGAGTTCATCACAACTGACCTTTCTTATAAAAAATTATAAGCAACTTCTTCAAGTTGAAATAAATGAATGCTAGTTAGCAAAATAAAAACATATAAACTATAAAAAATCACTGGCAAATATAAGTATATGGTTAAATTTAGAATAATCTAATACTGTAATTGTAGTGTATAAATCACTTTTTACTATAGTATGAATAACTATAGCTGCAATAAATTGTTAAGTAAGCTGTGATATAAATAACAAAAATGTCAATTGGAAAAGAAGTAAAGGTATAGATCTTACAGAAAAATAAAAAGTGCAGTTATAAACTAAGATTACAATAATACTGTATCTTAATTTGCCAACGAATTTACATTTAACAGAGATCTTGTAGGGTAGGTGTAGCGGTGATGAAGTGTCTTTGTGTTTGTTTATCTGGGAATGCTCTAATTTTTTCCACATAATTTTAAACCCATAATGCACAGTTAAAATATTACAGATAATATATACAAAAAAGAATTAGAAAAGAATAAGTAAGCAGACATTATTGACCTAGGAAAAAAAAGAGTATCAAAAAATTAAAAGAAGCTCAATAAAATTAGATATATTAGGAAAAATCTTACAATAAAGAGCAAATATTTCATAAATAAGTAACATTAAGAAAAAAAGAGATCCATAGCCCTGTGTCCTTCAGCAGCCAGTCTTGCAGGGGAGGGCACATGGTGCCTGGTCTCTGTTTCTCTCTCACAGTATATATTTTTTAATGCCTTGAGGCTCACATACTGGGAGTAGTAAGCAACCTTTGCAAGTTATAAGAAAACAGAACCACTTGAACAAATGATATGATCAGGATTTCATATTTCACCTGAATGTTCAAGGTAAGATGCTTCAAGACATCAGTTGTGTGAAATACAAAGTTCCATGATAAATTTTCCATCCACTTAATAGCCTTCTCCCAGAACTATTTAGTAATCTGTAGTTACTTACCAACAGCTACCAAAAAAATCACTTGATGAGTGATTGCAGTTTCTATATTAGCTGTAATATCTGTAAAGGAGAGTGGATTAGCCAACTAGATATCAGAATACCATTATACCATCCCCTTAATTGAAAACAGTGCATTGACTAATGAGTAAAGGCAAATGTCAGATTAATAGTATGTGTCCATTCATGGTCCTTTCCTATTCCCTTTTGTCGCAGCTAATGACACTTGCATATATTCCCATATATTTTTCATTTATCATTGGGATTCATCATGATTTTCTAAAAACTCCTGGTGAAGATACCTAGTCCCCTACGCAAAACAACTTCCCATTTTTTCCTTAATAGCAGAACTCTAATTGTATTCAAGTAGCAGTGTAAACAGCTTTCAAAAAGGGTTTCTAGCCTGCCTTATAGATTGATTTGGCCATATTACAATAAAAAAAACAAAAAAACTTGCCAACATATTTTAAAAACAGACATTGTCTAGGAATCTTGGAAATGCTGGTTAGAAAGGGGGCAGAGAGTTCATATATACATATTTTTACCCTTCCCATGATTAATTTTTGCTTTCCTGATTAGAATCTAGAAATATCAAGGCAATTTTGAGAGCAGAAACCCAGGCTAGGGAAGCTTAAACATAAACAGAGTAGGTAGAACATTTGTCCATGGTAAACAAGGAGCTGTTATGCCAAATCTGAAACGCCTATGTTGGTCTTTTTTATGTTTCATGAGAAAAAAGTAAGTTAATATATTTTACGTTCCTATATTTTTTGAGATTGTTGTTACTAGACATCAAATGCAATTCTTATAAGATACATTAACTTTTTATTAGAAAATCAACTTTAATTTTAGAATATGTATTTTTAAAAATTTAGAAACTATTTTCTCCCTTTCTAAAACGGATTTTCTTTGATTGTTCACCTGCAAACACATTTTTAAATTATTTGTGGCCCTGCTGGAATATTTTGTGAAATATAAAGATGACTTATCTACTCCAAGCCACATTTATGATCATGTTCTCTGCCTAGCTATTTTAAACTTACAGGAATTACTACCATAAATTTGATGATTCTTTTGTGTGAAAATTTAGAGTATGTAAATTGTTATCCAGTTTGCATAGCTAAATATAACATATAACAATTTACAACATCCATACATGCACAAAATATTCAAACTCAAAATTATCATCATTATTATTATTATTTTGAGACAGAGTCTTGCTTTGTCACCCGGCTGCAGTGCAGAGGAACAATCTCTGCTTACTGCAACCTCTGCCTCCCCGGTTCAAGCAATTCTCCTGCCTCAGCCTTCCGAGTAGCCAGAACCACAGGGACTGGCCACTACGCCCAGCTAATTTTCTGTATTTTTGTAGAGACGGGGTTTTACCGTGTTGGGCAGTCCGGTCTTGAACTCCTGGGCTCAAGTGATCCACTCGTCTCAGCCTCCCAAAGTGCTGAGATGACTGGTGTGACCCACCATGCCCAGCCTAAATTATTTTCTTAATACTTTACTGTCAAAAAAGTTACCTAGAGAAGCACCCTTAGATTGTTGCCAATATTGTATTTATAATAAATATATATTCTCTATACAATAAATGTATATTTCATATGCACACACAAACACACAACCCATCATAATCACTGTCCCTGTAAAGAATAAAAATTTTGGTGAAAATCATGAAATAATAATATCTAATCATAGCTTATTCACTTCCAATCATCACTAAATTCGAACCAAACAAATTTAATCAGCTACCTACCCTGTTTATCTGGTTAACCACCTCAATTTAAAAATGACATTTAATCAAGGGAAAATGTGAAAGAAAAATAGCATTTGAGTATATTTCCTTCCAGTGTTCATTATCTTGTATAATAAAGTACTGAGGGAAATTCATAGGTGAATTAATTTACCCATGATTTTCCAGGATCTAGCTGACAAACATTTCCACTTGAAATTTATCTAATGATCTCACCAGTCCAAATCAAACTTACCATCTTCTCCAAACTAGCTCATCTCCCATTTCCAGTTTCTGTATATTACTGTTTTCAAATGTCCAATCTGTAACATAATAAAATATCACCTTTCTTTGTTATCTAAATCAGGTTTATCCATCATGTGTAACTACTTTTTCGCATCTATCACTTATATCCATTTTCTTTACTACCACACCAGATTCTGGTCCCAGTCGCGGTTCTATAAGAATTTAACGTTACTGGCTTTTTGTCATATTACTTGAGCTAGAATTTATAATGTCTCCCTATTGCATAAAGAACAAATTCCTCTAGTTTAAAGGCGCTCCATAATCTTTACCATGAAATTTACCATTGTTGGCCGGGCGCGGTGGCTCACGCCTGTAATCCCAGCACTTTGGGAGGCCGAGGCGGGCGGATCACAAGGTCAGGAGATCGAGACCACGGTGAAACCCCGTCTCTACTAAAAATACAAAAAATTAGCCGGGCGCGGTTGTGGGCGCCTGTAGTCCCAGCTACTCGGGAGGCTGAGGCAGGAGAATGGCGTGAACCCGGGAGGCGGAGCTTGCAGTGAGCCGAGATCGCGCCACTGCACTCCAGCCTGGGCGACAGAGCGAGACTCCGTCTCAAAAAAAAAAATAAAAAATAAAAAAAAAGAAATTTACCATTGTTTTGGGAGCCTCAGCTAAACTGGGGTTCCAGTCCCAGAGCAGCTAGCAACCTGCCTCAACAGGAAATGAAGGGGAGGCTAGACAAGGGTGCTCACTGTACAACTTTCACAGAATACTTATTTTACCTGGCTAACAGCCTAATACTAGTTGTCAGATCCACACCAAAGCAAGCCCCTCAGAGGAAACTTGTTTATAATGGCAGACACTGTTGCAGGTCTTGTCAGACCTGTGTCCAGTTTATGCCTGCCTGTCCATTGCTCTCATGCTGGGAGCTCAACCTTGTGTTCCCCCTCACCGACCTATGTCCTAGGTAAAACCTAGCCTGGGGCAGCCTCTAGTTCTTCTGATGGAAGTCACAATTTCAATACACCACCACAATAGGGAAAAAACAAAAGGATTTTTACTTATAGATACTGAGCAAGAGAGGTGAAATTATTTGAGAGGGAAGGCCTTCATCCTGGGTGACATGCAGGAATAAAGAGTCAGGAAGATAGAAAGCACATGGCAACCAGCAATATGTACAAGGGAATAACACGTGGATCACTTCAAGTTCATGGACAAATGTCTAAATGGTCCCTTTAAAGGAAGGAGCTGAAAAGCTGGCAGCCCAGGGTGCTAGACAGGAGAATTACTTCTAAGTTCTAATCTCTGGTCACTGGCTTGAGCCATCTGCGTGTGATGTAGAACTGGAAACTATGTCAAGGATCTCTGAGCCCTGCTTCTGGTATGATAAAATTAAACTTGTATTCAAAATAGATGCTAAGACAACATAAATTATAAGAATTCACTACAGTCATCACCTGCAAACATACGCTATATGTTATAATCAGGTAGTGACGTCTCTGAAATTCTCATGTGACTTATTTTAATCCCAAAAAGTGTATGTTGCTGTAAATTGTGGTTTATAGCCTTATATGCCCCCTCTTGGGTCTGCCTTTCTAGTGATGCTCTCAGATCTTTGTGTTTCCTTAAATTTTTCTTATTCCCTAGTCTTATTTTAAAAATACTCATCTTTCATTGTTTTCAGCCCTTCCTCACTGCTTCAGTTATCTAATCAGTTATCTAATTTGGTAGATAATGACAGATAAGTGGTTTTATAGCACTTAATGGAATTTATTCTGAGGGTTTTTGTGGGTGAGCCTCTCATTTAAAGACTCAATTCCTATTTCGTTGTTTTGCTGTGCTGTTTGGTTGCCGGTTTGGAAGCTATCAGATGTATGAACACTTATTTAGAAATGGCATAATCAATAAGATGAAAAATTATGTTATTAATAGGAATAATAATAATATTAAATTTATGAACATAAATTTAACATACATTAAGTGGTGGTAATATTCCCAAGGACCCTTAATAATATCTAATGTAATCTTCACAGTAATGTTTGAAAATAAGTATCATAATACTTTACATAATACTTCTGTAAACATAGATTTACAAAACAGAAAATTAAAATTGAGAGGTTATTTCTTGCCATAGGTCACCTACTCTGGAAATGCCTGTGCAGAAATATATACTCAAATGTATTCAACCTGAAAGCCCACTTTATTTCTATAATGAAACCTCAAATTTTTATCAGCAATGAGGGAAAATAAGAGACGTTGTTTGAAAGTAAGGTTGAAGAAGTTTTCTCATATCACTATGGTAGCACAGTAACTTAAAATCCTGGAAAAAAGAAACGTGAGATACTCTATTTTTAATATAACAAATAGAGCTAAAGGAAGTATTAGTCTTCTGTGCACCAGAAATTTCAAGGAGCTGAAGTTTTCTCAATTTCTTCCTCTCACTTCTGGAAGTAATAGCCCAGCATAATAAGCAGGTGCTGTGGATATGATGACAACTAATTTGAAAAATAGAAATTTCCCATTTGTTTCAAACTTAATAATCCACAAAATGTTTAAAGTTTTGGTGGACTTTTTATAAATATGATGAAAATAGGTTTTGTGCATAATTAATTTGTTTTGTGGTAACAGACATAGGCTTCTTGCACTTACAGTGAATCACAAATTAACAGGATAACCCTTAAGCAATTAACCCAGTAAAAATACAAGGATTAATCAATCCTTTCCATTATTGAAAGCCTTGTTTGTTAAAAAAAAAAAAAAGTATTGAGTGATGCCACTTACATGTGGAACCTAAAAAAGCTTAACTTATAGATATAGAGAATAAAGGAGTTTCTACCAGGGGTTGGGGGTGGGAGAAAGAGGGAAATACTGGTCAAAGGGTACAAACATTCAGCTATAAGAGGGATGAGTTCCGGAGACCTAATGTACAGCATGGTGTCTATAGTTATAATAATATAATACATAGGAAGCAGAGTTGATTTGTGGAAATTGTTGCTTTTCTTTAATTTTTATTTTTCATTTATTGATTGTGTCTCACGTAAGTGGAGCCAAACAAAAAAAAAGACTTCAGTGGGGCATATTCTTATTAAATTTCTCCTTTACAATCTTATTTCCTTACTTTTTTTTTCTTTCAGAAGGAATTTCACTCTTGTTGCCCAGGCTGGAGTGCAATGGCGCTATCTCGGCTCGCTGCAACCTCCAACTCCCAGGTTCAAGCGAGTCTTCTGCCTCAGCATTCCGAGTAGTTGGGATTACAGACAACTGCCATCATGCCTGGCTAATTTATTTTTATTTTTATTTTATTTTATTTTATTTTATTTTTTTGTATTTGTAGTAGAGACGGGGTTTCACCATGTTGGCCAGACTGGTCTTGAATTCCTGACCTCAAGTGATCCACCCGCCTCAGCCTCCCAAAATGCTAGGATTACAGGCATGAGCCACTGCCCCAGGCTCTCTTACCTAATTTTTACCCTTTAATTTGCATTGAAGAGACCTTCAGTTTTCTTACTGCCCCCCTCACCCTTTTCCCCCACGCGCATGTGCGCGCGTGCACACAGACACACACACACAAACACACACGGTAACTATGTGAGATGATCAGTGTTGTAAGTAACTTGATTGTGATTCCTTTCACAATTTATATGTATATCAAAACATCACATTATATCCCTTAAGTACATACCATTTTTATTTGTCAATTATGCCTTGGTAAAACTAGAGAAGAAAATCCCTTACATAAAAAAAAATAACAAACAACAAAAGAGAATATAAAGGAAATTGTGCTAACTCTATTACTGTCCTAAGTGATTTTTAAATAATAAATAGGAAACAGTTGCAAATATAAATAATTTAAAATTTATGTTATTTTTGTTGTTGGTATTGGCATTCTGCTAGGAATTTTAGATTTTTGCTAACATTAATGGAATTTCATGCAATAAAATATGAGTGGATTCGTCTTTGGGTTTGTAATATATATCTCAGTTATGCTTGGGAGCACTATAAGTCATTTACCTGTGTGGACAAAGTTAGAATTTGAGGAAGCAAGTATAAGATATTCACATGTTGAGATATAGGAAATATAGTCGATTTGTGGAAACAGTTGCTTATTTCTTTAAACTTTTCATTTTCATTTATTGATTGTGTCTCGTATAAGTGAAGCCAAAAAAAAAAAAAAAAAAGACATCAGTGGGATATACTCTTCTTAAATTTCTTCTTTACAATCTCATTTCCTTATCTAATTGTCACCCTTTAGAAAAACGAAATCATTTCCTATACCATGGAAATTACTAATTACTAATTAGTAAACTAGGGCTCGAATTCAGAAGTTAGGTCTGGCCAGTCATAAGTATTCAGTGTCATTGATGACTCTTTCATGAAGAAGGAATTTCTATAGCAACACAAATAGATGCCACTACCCTTTGTGGAGTAAAATAGAATTCAAATTTCAAAACTCAGTCGCAACAGGACCAACAGACAAAACATCAAGCTTGTGGAAATGTGTTCATATTGATGACATTTACTACTTTTAATTTACTTTTGATTTATTTATTAAATTTTCCTTATAATCATTTTAACCTAATTGACTTAGTCCTGCAACTAAATTACTTTGAACCTCCTGTAGTAAAATATTATTTTAGGATGTTCAGGCTACTTTATAAAACAGTGGTATACAGTAAATGGTAACTACAAGTTGAAAAGACCCTGAGAAATCATCCAGTATTACCTTTCATTTTGAATATGACAATGTCCTTAAAAAGTTAAATAAATAACTTGCTAGTGTCACAGGACCGTTTATTGCCCTAAACCAGTATCTTCCAATTATTTCTATTTTGTTCTTTCTGTAACATTATTCTGCCTACAAAAGCTACTTGTTATTCTGCCATGAGTAAGAGACTTCAATTTTAGTGTTACTTAACTATAGTAACACTTTATTTATGAAAGTATTTTGATTTGCAAAGTCTTAAATGGAAGCAATTATTCCATTTCCTGGCAACATGCATCTGCATATCTAAAGGCATAGTCAAGTCCTGAGGGCACTACCTTATTATGAAGTGTGCTAGAGTAAAAATTATTCAGAACAAGAGCGGAAGAGAAAGCTGTAAAGTCGAATATGTTTTTACATAATGTGTTATTTTTGTTAAATGCATTTTTTGATCAACATAGCATATCAAGTCATGTCATTTTTAGTTTGCCACAATATATTTTAGAGGGCACTAAATTAAGGCGTTGATATTTAGTTAAGGATGTTATAAATCTGCATCACCGTCTTACCTTGTGCATGTCATTAATTTTATTGTATTGTGATAAGAATGTTTTTCCTTACATAACAACAATTAATTAAAATACATTTTAAATTCAACTCTACTGTTACTTATGGGCAAAATATATCTATAGTTTGTATCAATATGACAAAATATATATTAGAAAACATTTATTTTTCTAATAAAATAATGTTTTACCTGGAAAATGTATACATAATCTGTTATTAGAAAGCTTTTTAACTTTTTTTTTTTCAAATTTCCTGTAAAAAGAAAGAGTGGCAGATAGAAATAATCACAGATAATCTCATATGGCAAGAAAAAGTCATATTTCCTCTGCATGGCCATTGTTGATGCAGAATAATGAATCTCAAAGATAAATAATCCAAAACAAAACGCTAGATTTAAGGGAAACAGAATGTATGAGTAGTATCATGTTGCTGTGGCACTTTTTGCAATAGCCAGGGTGTATCCGAATAATTGTACTTTTTAAATAAAACATGCGTATTTACAACAAGGCATGCAATAAAGCATTCTTTTGAGCATTAGACAAGTATGAAGAATAAAGCACATTTTGGAATCACTAAAATAAATACTACTGTTGACAGACATGACTTAATCTTTTAGCATGATGGCTGCTGTCAATAGGAGGTTGAGAAGTGCTAAATTTTGCATAATAACCATTTTACTTACTATTAATAGTATTCTCATAACATTTTTTGCATTTGTGCAAAACTTTTTGCATTTTCAGAGTTGATCTAAAGGCTAAATTTAGGCACACTGTGACTTAATCTGTAACAAATACACAAATCTAATTGTTCTGATAATCTTGAAATACAACAAAGCACCATCAGAGTTATTTGGTGAAATGCATAAAAATATGTTCTGAGATGCATTGATAATAAGCCTCTCTGTAATATACAATTCTTTTCAATAATGTGTTTTCTGAATATCTCAGAAAGTTCGTTTCTAAGATTTATTCTATAGGATTAAAAGAATAATATTTATTTACAATTCAAAATTTACGAGAAAATTAAATGAATATAAAGAAAATTAATCTTTAAAATGATATTCATCTAAGTTATACTTACTGAATTATATGTAATGAAAACAAATTACTTTATCTTCAAATGAATGATAGTTACAAAAGCATATTAGAGTTTTGTATTAAATTTGTGTAAGTCCAAACCAGGATGGGGTAAAAAAGGTCTTACATAAATAAAATATTATATATGAAAGAAAAACTACATTTTGAGCATCAGTTCATTGAATATGGCACAACTTCCTAATTATTCTTATGATATCCACCTTTGTGTACATGTATATTAAAAATTTAGGCCGGGTGTGGTGGCTTATGCCTGTAAACCCAGCACTTCTGTAGGCCAAGGCAGGCAGATCACCTGAGGTCGGGAGTTTGAGACCAGCCTGACCAACATGGAGAAACCCTGTCTCTACTAAAAATACAAAAATTAGCCAGGCATCGTGGTGCATGCCTGTAATCCCAGCTACTTGGGAGGCTGAGGCAGGAGAATTGTTTGAACCCGGGAGGCAGAGACTGCGGTAAGCTGAGATCGTGCCATTGCACTCCAGCCCGGGCAACAAGAGTGAAACTCCGTCTCAGAAAAATAAATAAATAAATAACAAAAATTTAGCAACAATCAATTTTTATTGAGGTAGAATTTGCATGCTTAAAGAAAAGGACCTGGATCAGATATTGTGGTGGTGTTTTTTCCTCTTAAATCTACTGTACTTTGATTTCTTGCAATATGATTATATTATTTAAAAAGGCAACAGAAATCTAAATTCCATTAGATTTCTTCAAATGTAAATAAATTGAGGTAATACTTGTTGTGGTTGTTATTGCTTTATTACTGTAGCTTTATTAAATAATACAAAATAAAAACTTAAGGTTGAAGGGTTCAAATGCAAGATCTTGAGCTATGAATTGAATGTACAAAATCAGCAAGGTATGAAATACTTTATTGTGTTTAGAGAAATGCAGTGTTTTCCGTATGAATAGGAGCTTGTGTTTGAAGGTTTTTGTACTGGGCTGGAGCTGGGAATTTGAAGAAATAAAAGTTAGATAGATTGACTAGAGCCTGATTATGATGGATATTGCATGCTATACTAAGGAGTATGGGCTTTGTCCCCAAAGCCTTAAGAAAATAGTAAATGATTCTAAGCACCAATTAATATATTAATATGATCAGTTAGTTTGGGTTTGGGGTTTGCACTTTTTTCCATTGTACTTTTTATTTTTTAAGTTTTTTAAAAAAGCGTTCACTTTTAACACAATTTAAAGGAAAACAAAACATAAACAAAAATGAATTCTACTCTGATTATCTGTTAAATTTGATTTTGTTAGAGAAAGAAATAAAATAATTTATAATGGAGAAACTAAATCTATTTACTGTTGTTTAATAAAATATATTTAATACCACAGGAGCTACACTTAACTTCAGATACTGATATACTTTCACCTACTCATACTGTTCTTTCTATTAACAGTTCCCTTCTAAATAGAAACAAAGATTTTTATTAATGATTCTGTAGAAAATCACATATTCTAATAACTAAAATTTAAACTATTTTAAATAATAAATAACATTGTTTAGTTGAGTAAAGCTTCCAGGCACAGTGCTAAGTTTTTTATATCCATTTAAATTAATTTACTTATAAAGGAGAACGCTAGGAAGGGGTTTGCTGAGGTTTAGTCTCTCTGCAGACCACGTATTATACTGGCAGACATATACTTGTCTACTTTTGTTATACCCAGACCGTTTGTTCCCCAAAGAAGACCACCAGAGTCCAGAGTCAAAGCCAAGCGGCAAGGATCTTTACTACAAGTTCGAACCTGGTCCCTCCATCTCATGAGGGCCCCGAACAATGCGAGTGTTTGCTTTTTATAGCCCGAAAGCTAGGAACAAAGGAATTTTCACCCCGCCAGTAAACTTGAACTGGCTGTCCTTTATCGGAGACTGCGTGGTGTTTGTACTGGGCTCAGGAAGTTTGAGATATATGGTGATATGTGGTGGGATGGGAGATGTGTTTGTACTGGCTCAGGGAAGTTTGAGAGATATATGGCGATATGTGGTGGGATGGGAGGATGGGATGTGTTTGTACTGGGCTCAGGAAGTTTGAGAGATATATGGCGATATGTGGTGGGATGGGAGGATGGGATGTGTTTGTACTGCCTCAGGAAAGCTTTGAGAGATATATGGCGATATGTGGTGGGATGGGAGGATGGGATGTTTGTACTGGGCTCAGGAAGTTGGAGAGAGATATATGGCGAAGTGTGGTGGGATGGGAGGATGGGATGGTTTGTGGCTTGGGCTTCAGGGAAGTTTGAGAGATATATGGCGAGCATGGTGGGATGGGATGGGATGTGTTTAGCATTGGCGGAAAGGAATGGAGTTTCAAGGAGGAATGTGCCTGCTCTTTCAATTTGGACTTGCCTCTTGGACATTCAGGGACTTTTTTGGGGAAAAATTAATTCCTTAATCCTGATATTTCCTTATATGTGTATAAAGTTTCAATAGTGAAAAACTTCCTGACACTGCTTCACCATTTCATTTTGTCACTAAGAAGATAAAGCAATGTTTTTAACTGGTAAACTAGGGGAAAAAACAGTCATGTGTTGGCCAGATCCAGCTTTCTTTCTACTGGAACCAAGAAAGCATCAGGAAGTAAGTCGGGGAGTAAGTTTTCCCCTCTCTTGTATCCCTAGTTCTTAACTGTGTGTTTTCTTTTTATTGCTGCACAATTAAACAGAAGATAAAATTTAAACTTGGGTGTAGCAATAAAATAGAAATGACTTTTTAGGAGACAATTCCTTTAAGATCCAAGAAGTCATAAGAAAGCAAAACAAGTTTTGTTTAAAAAGTGAGGACATTTTTAATCCTGCAAACCTGAGCAATCAACATAATTTAACAGACATTACAAAATGACACATTTTGCCTTTAAAACATAGTGCTTTCAGCTGTGAAATAGAAGACATTAATTTATTAATTGAGGATAAACTAATATAAATTAAGAGTTCAGCCTTAGCCATGATATTAATATCTGTTCAACCTGACCTATTTTTTTCGCATTTCTGTAAAACACACTATCAAAAGTAGAGAATATGTATTCAACGATAGCTCTCACTATCAGGGTCAGAGTTCTGGTCTAAAGACTTTAAAGCAGCAAGCATACAAAAGTGTTTCAAGGGCATAACATTCCCCACGGAAGACCTCATTAGTTGTTTCTGGTCATCCTGAGCATTCTACTGAATACATCTGTCCTCCTAGATGTCCAATATCCTACCATCTGCATAGTCAGCTTTATTCTTAAAGGCACAATATGAAATATTGAAATTAACAAATTAAAAACTCAGGCCTTAAACAGAAAATTCAGAATTTTTAAAAATTCTGGAAGAAACGATAAAAAAGTCTCTAATCCAGGAGGTGCTAAAATAAAAATTACATGAATTAATCATCAAAAGCACAGAACTGATTACATACAGAAAGTTATAAAAGAAATGTGTTCAAGATGGAGATTCCATACAGCACCTGGGGGTGGATTATAATGTTTTATTTTTAAAACAACACACTAATGTAGTGGGACAATTCATATATCGTTGGATTTGATGACTTAAGCTCCACCTTACTATTTTAATTCCATTAGAAGCCAAGTTCTGATCCAACGCTCTATTCTGTTAGAAATACAAAAGAAAAATACTGTGCCAAATTCTGGTACAGTATATGTAGCCTCTCCTCATAGAGCTCATCCTGCCAACAAAACGCTCAGTTCAAATCAATAAGTAAATAACACCAGGAAAATATAGTTTGAAATGAATTGAAACAGAGTTAAAGTGTAGCGGACAAAAATAAATCCTTTCACAAAGCTGAGAGCTTTCTGCGTTATTTCAATCATGGAATGCACCTTCATATAACTCACTTAAAATTGTGGCATTTGTGAATTACAGATCTTTCACTCTTGTGAAATACTGGCAAAAAAAAAATACACATACTTTATCTTATTTCATTCTCTGTTTAAGAGTTCTTTTAAAAATACATTGGAGGTGGCTGGACTTTCTATTCTGTTCTTTTTTTTTAAATTATCAGTCAATTGACATCACACAATATCTGTATTTTAAGGAATAGAGGAGAGAGTGCATAGTTTTCTAGGTATTTTCTGAAATTTCTTGAAAGGATAATAATGACACTTCTTGAAAGGTTGATAAGAAAATACTTTAAAGTCTTATCTAGGATTTATAGAAAAATAGAGAGTTGATGTATTCCTCTGATTAATTAAGGCCCAAACAGATGCATTATCCACAGGTTGACAATTTTAGGAAGGGAGGAGCAAAGAGAAAGAAAATACAATTTTACTTAATATATAAAAATATCAAACAGCTTTCTTATTAAACTTTACTGGTAGATGTTATTATAAGTTAATTGAGAAGGCTAGAATAAATGGTAGATGCCTACAAAGAAAACAAATTAACTGAACTGCATACTAAATAAAATTGAGAATAATCTTGAAGAGAACTATGCTACTGAAGATTTCACAAGTAAACATTAATACAAATGTGATGATAAAATTATAATCTAGATCACTAATCAGATTACCTAAATGATATTGCCAAATTATGCCAAGTTGTAATAGAATGATGGAAATCTTCATACTAACAAGATTTTTATAAGAAATGATTACTGCCAATATTAAAACAAAATTGATACTAACTAGGAAAAAAACAATTTTAAAAATAACCTTAAAAAATGATGCAGAAAAGCTAGAGAATACTATAATTTTATTCCACATGGTAGATGTGCTACACTTTTATTATTGCAAGTGTCTATGAATTGAAATTCTTTATAATTAAGAAGGTATGTGTATATATACACATACATAGGTGTATGTATACACATATCTGTGTATATATTTATAAATATGCACGTGTGTATACCCATACATGTATGTGATATATCACATGCACACATGTGCAGCTGTGTGTTCATGAATTTCACATATCTTTTCACGCGTGTATACATATACATTTACATACATACACATATGTACTTATGCAGACACAAGATGGACCGATTGAATGTACACTGAATGATGCTAAAATGGTACAAGATAAGAAGCAGCAAAATTGACTTAAAACCTAATGCATTAAATCAATTATAATTGAAGGACTTGCTACCACTGAAGTGTAGAATAACTTTAAACACTTACAGGAATTTGCTATTATTAGGTTCTGCTCTATCCCTCAGTATCCCTACATTATGAGATAGAATCTTACTTAGTATGTTAACTACAGATATGATCAGTACACAAGTAAAACAGTGTACAAGTGAAACAGTGCTCTATGATTAGGAAGAATATAAAACCCTTTCTATATTGCCTCTGGTCATATTCTCCTAGCTTGGTCACAAAATTGGGACTATTGCCTTTTAAATCTTATTCTTAAAATGGTATATTCCTGAAAAGCAAATTAGTATTTAAAGTTATAGTATCCCAACCTTCTTCTATTCATTTCTCATCATCATCATCAATTATTTAAAGTTTTGTGCTACGTAAGGCATAGAAAAATTAATTCGCTATAAGAGGAAAACAGAACAGCAACATTTTATAAGTTCTGTCTCAAACATTACCAGAATAAGATTGAAATCTCCGTAATGTTGGCAATGCACAGAACTGGAACTTAAATAATGAGGAGTGTCTAGGAAAAATGAGAATATTCAAATTCTACTAAAAAAAAAGTTTTTAATAATAAACAACCCACAGAAGTTTGATTTTCATTACATCTGTTCAAGAGTTCTGTATATATGGAAGGTTTCCCCTATTAATGGTTTAGTTCAAATCTCTAAAGGCCACAGAGTGTATGCATTAACAACATGTTCCATAAAATGTGATGATGTACAAAGTGCAGGCACTTTAAAGAATAATCTTTATTTATGCCACTACCAAATTATATGGCCTCACATCTTTGGATCTGAGTATGCCTTTGTCTAACTGGGGCCAATAATTACTAATATTCAAAGTTGAAATTAATACAAATATGGAAACATAGGTTTTTCTGCCTAGGTGTTCAATAGTGTTATCTATGACCATTATCTCCTTCAAATTAATGGATTACCATGTAAAACATAAATACTTTTTATATGTATTTTAATAAATTGTAGCACTCAATTATAGTACAGCTAATATTTAGTCTTTTACATTTTTAATATCTAGTTATTAAAGTTAATATTTTTTCTAAGGACCAACTTTTGTTCATTATCATGTTATCTCAAGTTTTTCATGTGATGAAACGCTCAGGATTTATTCTAATTCTATGTTCAGTTAGGAAATTTTGAACATGTTCTTTATAATTTTTGTAAGTCCTATTGAGGGGTGGAGTTGTTGGGACCTCCTGGGCCGGTTCGGGGACTTTCACAAAAGGCCCTTGTGACTCAGGATTTTGAGTTCTTAACCAATTGAGTAAAGGATTCAAAATTAACCACTCCAAGGGAGGACTGAAAAAATAACCACTCTCAATGGACAAAAAGAAAGAAAGGGGAGGGGGTAACACAGGGACATAAGCCCTAGCCACCCCGACCAGCAACGGCAACCCTTCCCCGTCCCCTTCCACTACATGGAAGCTTTCTTTTTGCTTTGTTCCATAAATTGCACTGCTACTCACTATCCTGGTCCGTGGACTCTTTTTGAGCTGTAACACTTACTGTGAAGGTCCGCAGCTTCATTTTTGGTAGTTAGGGAGACCACAAACCTATCTCATTGGCAGGAAAAACTCCTAAGTCACTATCTCTTCTTAATTCCTGGCTTTGAATTTATGTGTATCTTCAAGGTTGTTGAAGTTCCATTTTGAAAATTAAAAAATAAATACATAAATAAATAACTGGAGAATGGATAGGGACCACTGACTTCAATTTCCAACACCACCTACATAATCACATAAAATGATCAAAGTCATATATAAATGTGAAATTTCATAAAGCAACTTTGATGAATTAATGCTTTTATCAAGGTTTTGT
The DNA here is from genome assembly GCF_008728515.1 of Papio anubis. Taxonomy (NCBI): domain Eukaryota; kingdom Metazoa; phylum Chordata; class Mammalia; order Primates; family Cercopithecidae; genus Papio; species Papio anubis. Next base: position 34,229,666 of record NC_044990.1, read on the forward strand.
CCATCCTTCGGATGAATTGAATCAAGCCTACTATACTCACTGACCCAGTTAAATGTATACTTTGCAAAAGAGTAACAAGAAATGTCCTGTGTGGTGTGTGTGGCCATGTGCCAATGTGAATAAATGGTGTGTTGAGTGTAGAGTGGTAGCTAGACTTTAGAATATGCTTGAGGGTATTAGTTTGAATAAATGTTTATTAAGGATAAACTACTTCAACTGATACTTGTTTGCATAAGTTTTCCTTAGGGGTTAGGTGCTTAAGATCTCCTTCAGGGATATTGCTTTGCATAAGCTGTTTGCATTTAGATTCCTTCCCTCTAGGAGATGTTAATTGCTTGAACTGTCATTAAAGTGTGGAGATTTAGATCCTGTTAAAGTAATACCCTGGAGTGTGACTGAGTGGAGCTGCTGAGGTGAATTAGAATAAGTTTGAATCCTGGAGGTTTGCTCTAGGATGGATAAACCAATCCTGTGAATTGTCTTACTCCACCACTAGAAGGTAAGTTCCATGCAAGCAAACGTTTGCCTCCTTGCTGATTTTTCTCTACAACCTAGGGAATATACCTGAATCATGGAAGGCACGTAACTATCTGTTAGATAACTGAATGAGTGGAGTAATTTTTAGTAGGAACTATTTATCTCCTTAGCTGGTATCCAAATAAAATGAAATAAAAAGTTCTTAAAAACCAATATTTTATTCTCTAAATATTATTTACACCATGAAGGGCATGCCAGATCTACTTCTGTGCGCTAGTGATGAGTATGAACACACAATATCTGAGACGGGTCTCAGTCAATTTAGAAAGTTTGTTTTGGCAATGTTAAAGACATGCTTATGACACAGGACCTCAGGAGGTCCTGACGACATGTGCCAAAGGTGGTCGGGGTACAGCTTGCTTTTATACATTTTAAAGAGACATAATATATCCATCAATACATGTAAAATTTACATTAGTTTGATCTGGAAAAGCAGAAAAACTTGAAGCAGGTTGGGGCGCTTAGCTTCCAGGTCATCGGTAGATTTAAACATATTCTGATTAGTAATTGTTTGAAAGAATGATTATCAGTAGAAAGGAATGACTGAGTTAAGATAAGGGGTGGTGAAGATCAAGGTTTTATCATGCATATGAAATCTCCAGGTGGCAAGGTTCAGAGAAAATAGACTGTAAATATTACTTATCAGACTTAAGGTCTTTGTTAATCTTAATGCTGGAGGGATATAATGAGGCATGTCTGACCCCCACTTCCCATCATGGCTTGAACCCGTCTTTCAGATTAAACTTTAGGAATTGCTGGCCAAGGAGGGAATCTATTCAGATGATTGCAGTGGGGGGTAATTTAAATTTTATTTTTGGTTTACATTGCATACCCATCATTTTTTAAAATTTCTTTTAATTTCCTTCAATATCCCTACTATTATGATTAAATTTTTTGACCAACTTGGTCAAGCTATAGTACCTACTTTGTGGTCAACTAACAATCTAGATGTTTTGTGAAGATACTGTTCAGATGTGCATAACATTTATACATCTATCTGTCTGTTTTAATGGGTTTAAATGTATGGGGTAAAAGTGTAATTTTGTTACATACATAGATTCTGCAGTGATGAAGTCAGAACTTTTAGAGTATACATCACCCAAAAAACATACAGACATTAAACCTATTAAGTAATCTCTCATTATTCACTCCTCTTCTACCCCCTTAAATCAGTAAACCTTTAAGTAAAGCAGATTAACCTTCATAATGTGCGGGAACCTCATCCAGTTAGCTGATGAATTCAAGACGAAAGACTGAGGTCCCTTGAAGAGGAAGGGATTCTGACTTCTGAATATGTCTGCACTGAAAATCGTAGTATTAACTACTGCTGGAATTTCCAGCCTGCTGGCCAAATCTGCAGATTCCAGACTTGTCAGCTTCCAAAATCAAGTAAGTCAATTTCCTGAAAATAAATATCTTCTATATCTCTCTTTCCCACCCTTTCTCTCTTACTTCCTCTCCACTCGTCTCTCTATCACTCTCCTATTGGCTATTTTTCTGAAGAATTCTGACTAATGCACCTTAAGTAAATTTTTGGTGGTAAGGTGCCTCATGTAGTAAGGATGAACATTTTGATATGTTTTGTCTTTGTCAATTTGTTAAAAAGATAATGATCTCACTTGTAATCTAACTCTGACAGAGCTTGGTGATATGGTAGGACAAATGTATTTTTGCTTATGACAACTTTTCACAACCCTTGTAGCCCAAATTAGCAGGATAGGGAATAATAACCATGAAGAAACTGGTGATATGGACAGAAGGCAGAGGAATACTAGACTGAAAAGGGCAGGGTCTTTGGCAAGGGTTTTACCCTCAAACCTGGACCCGTGGCCCTAAATGAGAACTTCACATCCCCATTTTCCCACTCAAATGTCACCTTTTGGCCTGCCATATACCTTTTCCTGTGCCCATAAAAACCCCAAGTTCCACTGGCAGAGTGGTGCAGCAGAGAAGGAGAGAAGAGGTGTCGGAATGTCAAGAGGTGAAGAGGCAGCTGGACACTGGAGACTATTGTCAGAGAGGAATTTGGCCAAGGATGGTCAGAGAGGTGTTTGGCCATCCCCAGCTGAACTCCAGGGAAAGATTATCTTCCCACTCTATCCCTTTTCCAGCTCCCCATTCCACTGAGAACCACTTCCACTACTCAATAAAATTTCTGCATGACCTCTTTCCTCTTGGGCACTGGACAAGTGATACAGAACAGCTGGGCTCCTGGCTAAAACCCACTCTCAAGCCTGGGAACTCAGTCCTAAGTGAAAACAGCTGACCCCATTTTTTTTTTCCAAATGATTGCCTTTTTGGTCTACCAGACTCCTATTGTTTGTCTATAAAAAGACTTCATCTGACAGAGTAGCAGGAGTGGGTGATGTAAGTAAGTGGTTGGAGATAAAAGCTGCTGAGCCTTGGGGTTGCAAGCTGCTAAGAATTGAGCAGAGAAGCAGCAACTGAGTATTAGAGACTATGGATAAATGTGGCTAACTTCAGAATGCACAGTTTCAGAGACGGCTGGACTTCAGGGAAAGATCACATTCTTTCTGCACCATCCCCTTTCCAGCTCTCCTTCCACTGAGAGTCACTGATCAATAAAGTCTTCTGTGTTCATCACCCTTCAAACAGTTTGTGTGACCTTATTCTTCCTGTACACCAAATAAGAAGTTGGGCGTCAAAAAGGGCAGGTGCAGGATGCTGTCACCCTGACTCATCACCGAGCTGTTAACACATGGACTGCAGGCTGAGTGAAATGGGCCACTCCAGTTCCTGCTCACAAAGGGTCAAGATCAAGGGAACAATCCCATGTCACAAGGCCCCAGGTGTGGGTGCAAGAGGCTGTCACACTGATTCTCCACTGAGCTGTTTAACACTTAGCCATCCACAGATGGCTCAAAGAGTACTAATTCTAACACATGCCCTCTGGGGCTCTGGAGGTCACAGGCAACACCTAGACGCTGTTGTAGGCTGGTGCAGGGTTTGTTCCTGCCAACATCCAAAGGCACTGGCCCTGGCTCCTGTACCTGCTCACATGCATGTTCACCATCCTGCAAGGGATTTGAGCACTGCTGCTGAGTAAATAAGCCACCCCTGTCACAAGTGCTGCGAGGGGGTCAAGATAACTCTCTTGCCTCACTAAGACCAGGCCAAGGCAATGTAGTTTTACATTTACCACTTACTTCGGTAATCTAGCTGGGCCTCACCCTTTAATTAGTCACTTACCAATTTAGCGATACATTGGGACCAAAATAAGTTAACATTTTAAAATCTAAAAATGGATAAATATTCCATATCATAATGTGTTAATGAACAAACTAAACAGTGTAAAATATTTAAAGAGCTTTATTATAAGCCAATATGAGTGACCATAGTCAAAGGAATATTCTCAAGAGGTCTTGAGAAAGTGTGCCAGAGGTGGCTGAGTTACTGTTTGGTTTTCTACAGTTTAGGGAGACAGGAATCACAGGCAAAATTATAAATCAATACATAGAAGTATACATTAGTTCAGCCTAAAGAGGCAGGATATCTTGAAGCAGGGGAGCTTACGGGTCATAGGTGGATTCAAAGATTTTCTGATTGGCCATTGGTTGAATTAAGCTTTGTGTAAAGACTTGAAATCTGTAGAATGGAATGCTTGAGTCAAGCTAAGAGGGTTGCGGAGGCCAAGGCCCTTGTTTTGTAAATGAAGCCTCATAGGTAGCCAGCTGCCTGCAGAGAGAATAGATGGTAAATGTCTCTTTCCAAAGCTTAAAGGTATCTGACTCTCTATTAATCTCTCCTAGATTTGGGCAAGGGATAGAAAGAAAAGGCCTGGATGCATTAATGAAGATTTTCGACAGACACGAATTTCTCCCATGAAAGAAAAATTAGCTTTGCAGGACTATTTCAAAATATGTCAAATAAATACATTTTGGGGTAAAATACTTTGATTTGCTTCAAGGTTTGCCATCTGTTATGTGATGCTATACTAGAGTCAAGTTGGAAACTCAGCCACATTATACTGGGATAATTTTTAAAAAGAGTTAATGGGGTTATATGGTTTATAGGTTGTGACTTAACCCCTATCTTGCATGGTCTTAGGTCTTGTTTATAATTTGGTGTCTTATTGCACTATATGTCTGTACTGTAAGACTTATGATCTATTGTTACCTAAACTCCGAAAGTGAGGGGATATAATGACACATGTCCAACCTCCCTTTCAGAAATGGCCAGGGATTCGGTTTTTCAGGTTCCTTTGTGGTCTTCTTGGCCAAGAAGGGTCCATTTCATCAGTTGGGGAGTCTAGAATTTTATTTTTGTTTTACAAATGATACCCATCATGAACAGAGCAGTGTCTCCCAGTGATGTCTCTGTCTTAATAACCTGTCTAATAACCTGTGACTAGGCTTAATAACCTGTCTAGTAACCTATGACTAGGCTAGTTTTACAAATAGTATTAAGGTTGAAGATGAAATTGAGGTTGTTAGTTGGTTGACCTTAGAAGAGGGTGATCATCCTGAATTTTTTATGTGGGCCCGATGTCAGTTATCTCAAGTGCTCTTGAAACTGTTAGAGTGGGGCAGAAGAGCAGACCAGAGTGATAGGATATGAGAAGGAGTCAATCTGCCATTCCTGGCTTTTTAAATGCAGGAAATGGGCCACAAACCAAGGAATACAGATACTTCTAGCAGCTGGAAAAGGCAAACAACCAACCAACTCATATTCTCCCTAACATCTATAGAAAGAAATACAGCCCTGCCAGCACATTACCTTACATTACCTTTAGTCCAATGGGATCTTCATCAGACTTCTGATCTATGGAAATATAAGAAAAAAATTGTGTTTTTTAATTCATCAAGTTTATGGTAATTTGCTACAGAAGCAAGAAAAATTATTACAATAACGATGATAAAATAATGACTACAATAAAATTAATCTTAGCTATAATTTTTGTCTATATAATATATGCCAAAAATAATATTATGTGAGGAGGAACATAACTTTGAAGACAGTTTTATTTTCATACTACTCATTAAGCTTTACAATAAAAATGTCATTTCTCCTTTCAGGGATAAGATCAAGTTGCTATGTTTGACAATTGATAATTTTTTATTTGCTTTTTGCTACTTCTTTTATTCAAACAATATCTTATTGATCATAACAAGGTCTACAATTTACTGAACAGCTGAACTATTACAGATGCTGTGCAAACAATAATTTCCTATAATACAGTTTTCCCTGATATATCAGATTAAAGATAGAGATTATATCTTGATTCACCATAGCCTAATAAACATTGTTTCATTAAATCTGCATCCATCTTTAGGTTTTAGACTTCCAGTTCTCTCTGACACTCTCCACCTTAAAATTACTTTTGGAGATTTCTCTCTCTGTCTCTTCTCTCTGTCTCCATTCATCATTCCAACTGTTATTTTGCTGTTATTTCATTCATTGAATCCACACATATTTTGAGGGTTGTATTATGGACAAGTTGTATTCCAATTGTTGAATACAGAGCAGTATACAAAGAAAGTGATATCTCTACTTCCATGAGGTTAGTATTACAGTAAGAGAAATATATAATAAACAATAAACAGTGATTGAAGTTACTTTGGATTGCAATAATTACTACAACTTTTATTTTTTTTTTTTTGGAATATGTAGTGAATAAGAATGAACAGTGTGTAGTTCAGGGAGATGAGCATATGAAATTTTTAAAAGGATATGCTTTTGAAGTAAAATATAGTGCTTTTTCCTTAAGACTTTGGGTCTAATTGGTCTCAGTAAATATTGTGGTTTTCAGAGTTAAGGTATTTCTCTAGTTACTCTCATAAAGAGATCCAAGAACTGCTTGGTCCCCATCTGTTTCAAAGTATCAAAAAGGTAATTATATCAGGACTTGCTACTTGTTTTTAGTATCTGAATCTATTCATCCTTTGATCTTAAGCATATATGGGTAGTCAATGCAATCATTGTCATTCTTGTTCTAAATCATTCTGTAGAAGATGCTGCTGTTTGCCCTGAAACAGTGGTATGCTTCAGGTTATGCTGATCCTCCATAGGAAGCTTAACTTCAAAATGCGTTCTTTTTTTTTTTTTTTTTTTTGTTCTTTCTCTTGGATTTCAAGATATAACCTTGAGGCAAATTCCAGAAGCCTTTTTTCTTAGCCTTAAAATAGACTCCATATCCCTTTCTTTCTCACTGTTTATACTCCTTTAACATTTACCTAACTGCTCCTATCTAATTATGTGTCTTGGTAGAAGTTCCAGGAGATAATCTTGAGGTAGACAGACCAAGTTTGGAAACCCAGCTGCAACTTTCCAAAGATTCCTTCAAGGTGGCTATTAACAACCTGACCATTGTTGAGATGATATCCGCCTATGGTCCAGGTGAACTGGGACCCGAGATAACCAACAGGGCAAGACAAAGGGACGTACTCAGCCAAATTCTTACATGCCTTCTTTGTCAACTTTCCCTTTTTAAATCCTTGCTTCCCCCCACCAAAATGAAAGCAGTTACTTTGGATAGGAATCCAGCTACTTCCTTTAGTTCTAGTTAATAAATTTGCTTTCTACCAGACCTCACTCTGTTTTTTTTTTGTTTTTTTTTTTTGTTTTTTTTTGAGACTGAGTTTCACTTATTGCCTGCACTGGAGTTCAGTGGTACAATCTCAGCTCCCTGCAACCTCCGCCTCCCAGGTTCAAGCGATTCTCCTGCCTCAGCCTCCTGAGTAGCTGGGATTGATTACAGGTGCCCACCACCACGCCCAGCTAATTTTGTTTATTTTTAGTAGAGACAGGGTTTCATCATGTTGGCCAGGCTGGTCTCAAACTCCTGACTTCAGGTGATCCACCGGTCTCTGCCTCCCAAAGTGCGGGGATTATAGGTGTGAGCCACCATGCCCTGCCCTCGCTGTTGTTAATTGGACACTGCAAGCAGCAAGCATTCAGACCTATGTTCCCTTATAGTTTCAGGGACTGTCCTAATTTACCAAAGAATAATTCTATCTCCATTGCAAATGGCTCATTCAGAAATGCAGACTTATAGCACACAGGCTGTGGATATAGTAGACATTGTTTCTTGAAGGAATAAGAGTGTGTAGACTGCTAGCCATTGAACAGAAGTCATTTTTTTATTGTTTCTTCTTGGGTACATGACTGGATTATATTTCCAAAATTTTCTTCTAATTTTGTTCATGTAATTAAGCATTGCCAATAAAATGTAAGCAGCAAAATGAATGGATGAAATTTACCTGTCATGTTAGAGGGTAGTCCTAGCTTTGAGTCCTTGTTTTTTGTTTTGTTTTGTCTTGTTTCTCTATTCCAGGGGTTATGATTATGGGTAATAGAAGATAGAAGAATCTTGAAATCACGTGTTAGTGATAGCAAAGGTGCTTTCATTCTTTGTCTCTGAACAGACCTTGTAAAGGAAAGTTGCTTGCCAGACTGATATGTTCATTGTGGATTCTACATGAGAATGAAATAGGTGCCATAGTTTATATTTACTTTAAACCACTGAAATGCCATTGGATGTATGTTATCCCATCAAACATAGCATTTGGCACTGATGCAGTTAGCAGGATCTGAAAGGAAGTTTTCTAGGGTGTGTGGAATAATGTTTCCTAACTTTAAAAAGTCACTAAAAAGACAATCTGTTTTCTTGCATATAGGCCTAAAAGTATCATCATTTTGCCATCAGTCAGAAAATTAGTCCTATATAGTTCACAACTGTACTTGTTTTCTAGGACTGCCATAACAAGATACCACAGACAGTGGCATAAAAAATAGAAATTTATTTTTTCACAGTTGCAAAGGTTGGAAGTCCAAAATCAAGGTGTTGGCAGGGTTAGTTCCTTCTGAAGTCTTGCTCCTTGGCTTGTAGATGACTGTCCTCTCCTGTATACACACGTTTTTGTTGTTGTTTGTTTTTTTGTTTTCTTTCTACATGCCTGCAAACAAACTTCCTCTTTCAGTAAGGAAGGTAGCCATTACTGGATTAGTGCCGACCCTGAAGGCCTCAGTTTATCTTAATTGATTCTTTAAAGATCCTATCTCCAAATAGAGTTCTATTCTGAGGTGTTAGATATTAGGACTTCAACAAATGAATTTAGGGGAGAGGGGAGATACAATTCAACCCATAACATCATGAGAGTAAAAACACAAAAGAAAATGTAGAAAGATAAATCCAGAGACTGAATTAAATTATACAACTTATCACATTCTTATCTAAGGAATTTTCAGTGATGTTAGCTAATAAATTCCCTTATTTTCATTAAATCTGAGTAGTATTATATTTTACTTAAAAACAATTGCTTACTAACTTTGAGGAACATTGGAACCAATTGAGTGACTTTAAAAGATGATGATGCCCAGATTACACTCCATAAACCAGTATGAGTATTTTATTAAAAGATTTCCAGGTGATCCCAATACACAGCAAAGTTGGGAAACTAAATCATGAAGGCTGAAAAATCTTAATATATACAATTTCTTTAATTCATTTTTATTTTCTTCATAAGTCATATTGTATTTTTAATAATCAAACATTGCATAGGTTATTATAGTTTACTTGATAATTTTAATACATTGGATTTTTAAAAGAAAAATCTATAGAGAACATTTAGGAAAGTAAAGGAAGTATATATTGGCTATTGACTTTCTGAATCTTTATACTTTGAAATTTTTGTACTGAAATATTTTTCAATCATTGAATCCAATTCCGAAGTGTCCCAGACACAAATACATGACATAGTATTTTTGACATATTATAATTTTCTTTCACGAAACATCAATATATCTGTTATAATAATAGTGCAGAAAGATGCTAATTGTTCTCCATGTTTGCTTACCCTCTATTCCTTAGTGATTGAATGAATCTCTGATATTTACATCGGCACATTCTGGATAGTCATCCAGAATCATAGAAACATTTCCCAAGTTCTCTTCTACCCTTTGTGGCCTTATGATTTCGTTTTTCAATGGGATTTAAATTAGAAATGTTATTTGCAGCATCTAAAAATTTTTAAGATGAAAAGGAGAAGCTTTTTCCACAATTTTTCCTGCCTGTTTGCTGAAATGTGGTCCATGCCATTTGTTAGAGAGGGTAAAACAACAAGATCAAAGAAACTTTGTGTCTGATAATGGTAAAGGTACCCTACCTTTGCTCATGTTTTTGTGAAATTGATTCCTATCACATATAAGTAAAATTTAACTGAGATTTCCTTCATCTTTCAGCCAAATGGGTCTTTTGTGTTGCACACCTCTATGAATACCTTTACATAGATGGAGATAATATATTGAGGGATATGGACATTTCATTGCCAGTTTTATAGCGGATAGCATACAAGCTCCAGTGTGAATAAATTTGCTGGGCTTCTGCATTGCAGCGACCCTATTGCCAAATCAAATTTTAAAACAAGTAAATTATTATAATCAGTTTTTACCTTGTTATGTGGTGACATATTGGACATTAAATAAGATTTCTTAGACTCTAAGAACCCATCAATCCTATAAAATTTTAGTGATTCAATTCCATGAAAAAAATGACTTTGAAACTCTCTACATTATGCTTTGTATTTCACTGTCATTACTGATCTGTAACTCTTATTAAGATACAATTTGCTCTTCCTCAACTGCCCTGGGACCTACAGTAGCCATTAGTGAATACCTGAGCACTGATATCCATCTACAGTATTGATCTGCTGAGAACATTTTGTGTTATGTTCAACACAAGAAAAGCACCAATACTTAGCACACATACTGCTTTGACAGAAACTCTTTTTCCAGTATATTGAATGACATGAATGTCAATGATATTTCGATGACTATGTTTGCTACTCAGCTGATATAAGTGTTGTGAACTAAAATAATTTTAAAAGGATAAAGAGAATATAAATTTTTCTCAAATTCCCATGAATATAAAATTATCCAACCTATACACTGAGAAAATTTAGAGATTATTCAAATACATATACATTTCCTCCTCTCTATTTGCACTTTCTGTTACCAGTAATTTTAATTTCATGCAATCACTGGTTATTGTGAAATGATATTTCCATAATGTGACCTTTGCTGTTTTCTTTTTATGTAAACATGCTTTTAACAAGGATTAGATAGACAAGAATCCAAAATAATCAGATTTTATGAGAAAAGAATGCATCAATATTTTGCTCTTTCACAATATAAAATAAATATTTTGATCTTCATATCTTGACAATGTTTTTTTCCCAAACCTTTTTCGGTTTTCAAATTACTGGTATCAGGGGGAAAAAAAAGTACTGGCATTAATTTAGTCTCTACTTTCAGAAATATTTTTCTAATACCTTGAAATCTCTCTATATGCTTGTGAATAACACATTATGGCCATTATTTCCTAAGGAAGTAGAGAAGCCTATAGCTCTACAAAATAATACTTTATATTAATAAAATATCTGCTATTTCTCAAACTCTAAATTTTGCACTTCCACTATTTACGCAAATTATTTTTCAAAAAATATTATGATTATAAACTTTTATTATCATCACTTGATAGATGAAGAGCATCAGAGTTTGAAATAGATAAATACATGCTTGGGTTTGCATTCATCCATTTTCTCACTGCTATAAGGAACTGCCTGAGACTGGGTGATTTACGAAGGAAAGAGGTTTAATTGACAGACAGTTTCACGTGGCTGGGGAGGCCTCTGGAAACTTACAGTCATGGTGGAAGGCAAAGGAGAAACAAAGACCTTCTTCACATGATTGTGCCAAAGAGAAGAGTGAGGAGCAAAGGTAGAAGAACCCCTTTTAAACCATCAGATCTCCTGAGAACTCACTTACTATCACAAGAATGGCATGGGGAAAACCAACTCATCATCCAGTTACCTCCACCTGGACTCCTCCTTGACACATGGGATTATGGGGATTTTGAGGAGTATAATTCAAGATGAGATTTGGGTGGTGACACAAAGCCTAACTGTATCAGGGTCATGCGCATTAAATTAGAATGCTGGAATTTGAATTCAGACTTACTCTAGGTCCTTCTTGTAAACTATTGCTGCAAGAAACAGAAGTAAGCCTGGAAATTCAGCAAAACGGTTAGAAGGAAAAAACTTCTCTAGTTAAATAGCTTAGTGATTTTGTTGACTATGCAAGTAACGTATATGTTATGAAATAGATTACCATAAAGAAGTAATTAATATATATCAGTGGTTAGCCTAAATATTACCCTAGGGAAAAATCTGGCCTCTTGCCTGGTTTTATAAATAAACTTTTATTGGAACACAGCCACATGTATTACTTTTTAAGTATTGTCTATGGCTGCATTTTTACCACAAGAACAGAATTTAGTAGTTGTAGCAGAGACCATATGGACCACAAAGCCTAAAATACTTGCTATTTAGGCCTTTACAGAAAATATTTGTAAACATTTGATATAGATTGCTATTGAAGTTAAATAATACTTCAAAAAAGCTATTTTTAACTGTTATAAAATTGTGAAGCTGAAAGGCATCTTTCTAAACTTCCAATAACAAAAGTTAAATATTTGCCAGTCATATTAAAGAAAAGGGTAAATAATCTTTCTTGTCTTTCTATGGAAAATAATATTACAAATGTATTGTCACGTAAAGGGATAAAAGATGATATAATTAGAATGTAGAAAATATACAGATATGTCCAGAGGTTGTCCTTAAAATATTATGTTGTATGTCAGAATTTATATTTGTTTATGGTATTTTTTCACCCATATCACAAATTAATCTTAATAAGGACAAATTTTTTTTTGTTCTTATTTACCACTTTATTGATAGCAATGATGAGCACTCAGCATGTAATAGATTTTGATTTATAATTTAATCAGTGAAATACATTTATTGAAATGTGTTATACTCTACCACATCCAGATGTGGAATAAATAAAAAGATCAAATTATACAGAAAATATTAAACACTGCCAATGTACTTACTGTAAAAAAATAACATTCTAAACTAGTGAAGAAATTTTAAAAAGTAATTTCTAGTACTATATACAATTGAAGCTACATAAAGACAAAAAGATTAAAATAAAAAGGAATCTTGGGACAAAGACTTATTTGGAGTAATGGATTAAACAAAGACACATATAAAGGCAAAGAGTAGCAGATACAAGAACTAAACCAGATGAAGAAATCCATGAAGAATAAAAAATTTCATTTCAAATCCAAGAAGAAATTTATATCTATATTTTCTATACAAAATGTAAAGATTAGTTATATTCAAGAAGTTCATATAGCTCTTCTAGATAATTAACTGTAAGTACCTTTACAACACCAAAAGTTGTTTTTTCTTTAAAAACACTCAAGGGTCACAGTAAGAAAATCTCTGTAATTCAGGACTCACAAAACAAACAGATTATAAAAGCCCTTATTCAATTTAGCTTCCATCAAGAATATACTCATATAGGTGGCAATCTTCATAGACAGGTAAATTAATTTAGAAATTAGAAATAGTCTAACTATACCATAGATTCAAGTTGATAGTATACATAAACTTGATTTTAGAGAAAATTTAGATAAATATGGCCAGAAAACTGCTTCCGTTTTCTACTATGCTTTGATGGTGAGAAAAATTTTTTAACAGCCCAGATTCTTTTTTACAAAAGTCATTGATAAAAGAATGATTCAAAGTGCTGTTTCAGCTGGCACCTGCCCACACGTTTATCTAAAACTTAACTAAAATGAGCCAGTTATGCATATAAGATATAATTAGCTCTCAGTCAGTTGTGGAAATGTTAGAAAACCTAAGAGGGCATTTTAAAAGGTGATTTTCTACTTCCAAAAAGAGAAAAAAGGAGGGAGAAAATTTTAAAAGAACACATATGTTATTGATTTGTTTCAAACTCAGGTCACCAAAAGACAAAGCCCTCCACAACACTGAATGATAACATCATAAGCTTCAAAGAAAACACAAACATTTGTTTGAAAAACCAGTAAAATCCTAAGGTAACTATATTTTGTTATAAAGTTCTCTCTATGCCTCTTTGACACCACAATTTCTGTACTGAAATGTTTTCTATTAAACTCCCAAATTTCATCTCATAAAGGTATCATCCACATTCTGCATTTCATATATGCATTTCACTAAAAGTAGTGTAGATTTATCCTATCTATTAATAATATGACCCTCTACAATTCTAATAGTGTAATAATTGCACATTTTTCTGAAGTCAAAATACATATTACAGTAGCGATAGCTTTTAGAAGAGAAAAAATATTAAAGTGAAATATTGAAAATTACGTACATGTTGTTTTACATGTAGAATTTTCCCAATTTTTATTTGAACAACAATATTTGGTATCTTTCTAATATACTAATAGTTTGATTTGCAACTTGAAAACAATACCTACTTCATGTAAATTAACTCAGGACATAGAAAAACATAAACCATGTATTTTATTAAAGCATTATGTGTACATAGCTCAAATTAAGACAAATAGCAAAGAAAGATATTGTTAGAGTAGGTAGTTAGTCAGGCATGAGCAGAGCAGGAGAGGCCCCTGCTCATCCCCTTCCCTGACTGTTACGCGTGTCTGTGTGAAGAGATCACCAAACAGGCTTTGTGTGAGCAATAAAGCTTTTTAATCACCTGGGTGCAGGCGGACTGAGTCTGAAAAAGGAGTCAGTGAAGGAAGATAGTAGAGGGTAGTCTTATATGACTTGGGTAGGCAGTGGAAAATTACAGTTAAAGGTGGTTATCTATTGTTAGCAGGGGAGGGTGTCACAGGGTGCTTGGTGGGGAGCTCATGAGACTCATTGTCCAGGGGAGGAATGTCACAAGGTCGATTGATTAGGTAGGGTGGGGAAGAAACAAATCACAATGGTGGAATGTCATGAGTTAAGGCAGGAACTGACTGTTTCACTCCTTTTGTGGTTTTTCAGTTGTTCCAGGCCATCTGGATGTATATGTGCAAGTCACAGAGGTTATGATGGCTTAGCTTGGGCTCAGAGGCCTGACACCGACAAGAAATGTCAGGCATCTATCAGGTGATAGTCAGGCAGTTGTTAAATTGTCACTTTAAAATAATAATTGGTCACAGTCAATGTCAAAGAAAGACAGTCTCCCAAGAGATAAACACCTAAAGCTGGTGATCAGCAACTTCCTGATGTGATCTCAAGAGCTGAGTGAGTGGGCTCATGCACAAACACTAAGAGACAAAATGGTGGAGTTTAACTGGTATATGACCTGCCTCTATCTTAGAGGTAAATACTCCACCGGTAAAAGAAAAATGCCTCAAGTGAGCATGCAAAGAACTTCAGTAAACACACTGTGCATATGTTCTCTCCAAAGTGCTGGCAGACCACCCCAAGGGAAGAATCGGGGAAGAAGAGAAACAAACACCAGCAGAATGCCAACATATAAAAGCCCAAGTCAAAGGTCTAACTGCACACTTGATATCTCAAGTCACCTGCTTGGTCCTCTTCCAAGTGTACTTTACCTCCTTTTGTTCCTGCTCTAAAACTTTTTAATAAACTTTCACTCCTGCTCTAAAAATTGGCTCAGCTTCTTACTCTGCCTTTGTTCCCTTGGTTGAATTTTTCTTCTGAGGAGGCGAGAATTGAAGTTGCTGCAGACCCTTATGAATGTTCGCTGCTAACAATAGGTGCCTTTATCATCTAGGGAAGCTACAAAGGAATTATTTGAAAGTGCTAGTCAAAGTGAACTAATTTTCATTACATTTTAAATATATTACAAAGGATAGTGAACTAAATGATATACAACTGAAATGAATGAGGGGAAATTCTCAATCATTAAGGTTTATTAAGCTAGCTTTCTGGCATGTTTGGGAAAAATACAAGCCACAGACCTATCTGTGGCTGTTTTTCTGAAGAGGTGTTCAGAAGGTGTAGTATTTACGTATTTACTTAAAGAGGAAAGGCATGTAGGAAAAGGCATAGGTAGGCAATAAGGTGAATGCTTACATTTCCTTTGGACTTTAGCTAGTGTCCAGTAAATCTACATCTGCAAGAGAAAAAGGAGAGTAAAGAGTCAATTATGCAGACATCTCTGGGTAGGTAGAGGAATGAGTCTTGTCATTGTTTTGCATTAGGGAAGATAAGCTTTTAATGGACATTAACAGTGTAGAATCAAACAAGACTTTAGTTTTAGGATTTGGGCTTAGATTGTAGACCTAAAGTTACAATTGGTATATTCCTGCTAATGGGGAAACTTCAAAAAAATTGACTTATGAATGATCTGTGAGGGCAGTCATTCACAGATGCCTGAGGCCTTTTACTTTTCCATGGGGATCTAGCTGATACATAATATTAGTAACAGCTATTCATTTGGAAGAGAGTGTTGCATGACAGCCTCCAGGCTTAACCTTCTTTTTAGCATAAGAAGTTTAGGAATCTTGAGATTTTTAAAAAAATTTTCTTTACAATTTATACCAAAGTCCATTGATTTGGAAAAAGAAAATATAGAGCATATTTGAGCTATTTATAATTATTTACATTTTATAGCTTACAAAATATCTTGGTGCCTATTATAGTGTTTTATTTAAATCAAAAAATTGTAGAAAAATATTAACAGAAAAGCAAACTATCACATAATGTACACTTATTTCAAAGACATGCCCTTATAATTTAGATTAAATTATTCTAATTTCTTAGTCCTCTGAAAAAACTCATCACATCAATTATAATGATTAGTATTTAATTTTGGGAAAAGCTGATTTTTGCAATTCTTGACTTTATTTTCACCAAGACAGGTCTGCATGTGTTTTAATATGTTTGTATATATGTGTATACATATATACACATATATATTTTTGGCTTGAAATATTTAGTCTATTCTGTAGAATCGTATCTTTATAGGGAAGCCTCTTGTGGGGGTCAAGGCCGTTGATCCCCTAAAGGTTTGCTGAAAAATCACTGACATGAAGCAGACCGATTAATAGGAAAAAAAGTATACAAATTTATTTAAACTGTATATAGGAATGCACTTAGAAATGAAAACCCAACCCCCTAATGATGTAGAGAAACTTACATATCATCTTAAGGTTACAGAAAGAATGCAGGCTCAGAGCATGGACCAAACAAGGTTTTACTGGCAAGACAGATAACTGAAGGTTGAAAGAAAGAGGCTTGGTAAGCAAAGGTGGTCTTGTTATGTAGAAGAATCATCCCAGGTAGCAGACCTCGGAGAGAATAGAGGGTTAATATTTATTTTTGGACCTTTAGTGGTGCCAGACCCTCAGTTAATCTTTCCCAAATCCAGGCAAGGGAAGAGTTGACAACATTAATGAAAATCCTCTACAGATCTAAAGATGCAAGTTTTCTCCCCAAAATACAGGTTTGTAGGGTTTCTTCAGTTTCCTGGTGCTGTGGCAGCCATTTCAAAATATGTTAAAAAATACATTTTGGGGTCAAATATTTTTATTTTCTTTACTTTCATATACTATATTTCAAATATTACTACTAATAATTGTTTAGCAATTGTCAAGCAATATACAAATCCTAGGCAATATTCTAAGAGCTCTACTCCCACTAAAATGTGTGAGCTATCAAGATTTGGTCATATTGTTACTGGGGGTCCTTGCTCCCAAAGCTCCCAAGATGGTGGCAGGCCGCTTCCAAAATGGTGGCAAGCCTTGTGTTCTCTGACCTCGGGTTCTTGTCCTCACAGATTCCAAGGAATGGAATCTTGGGACATGTGGTGAGTGTTACAGCTCTATTAGAAGCCGCAGGTCATGGAATAGAACCATGGAACCCAGTGACTAGTGTTCAGCTCGATTAGGACAAACCCAGGCACTTAGCAGTGTAAGAATAATGGCAAGCCTTTATCCGGATCGGGAGTGGCAATGTGCACCTCACTGAATCAGGAGCACAGCAGATACTCTGCAGGATCCGGAGTGATGCAAGTCAGCAGTGGGTCTGCCAGGGCAGCAAACAGCAGTGGTGGACCGCCAGCGAAAGCTCAGCTGGAGTCATAACAAAACAGGGACCAGGAGAGTGCAGTTGCAAGATTTAATAGAGTGAACTAGAGTGAAGACAGAGCTCCCATATAAGGGGAGGGGACCCAAAGGGGGTTGCATTGCCAGCTTGAATGCCTGGGTTTATATCCCGATCCTTGTCCCTCCTGCTGAGCTCTCAGGCAATAGATGATTGGCTATTTCTTTATCTCCTGTTTTTCCTTAATTAGCATTTTAGTGAGCTCTCTGATTGGTTGGGTGTGGGCTAAGTTGCAAGCCCCATGTTTAAAGGTGGATGCGGTCACCTTCCAAGCTAGGCTTAGGGATTCTTAGTCGGCCTAGGAAATCCAGCTTTAAGTTATGTTGATTGTCTTAGATAAAGGAAAAGCTCAGATACTATAGTTTTTGATGAGTAATACAAAAATACCAGATTTTCCCGTTTCAGAGAATTTCCTTGGGGCCTTTGGGGACATTTCTATGTGGTTAAGAGTGAGTTGTTGCTCTTTGAGACTCTGTTAAAAAGCAGGAGGAATGTGGAAGTGGGGATAAATTCAATCTTTGGAGTTACACTGCCAGAAGTTAGTCTAGGTAATGCCACTGATTATGTTGGGTTTACATTATTTGACAGTTTTAAACCTC
This sequence comes from Papio anubis, assembly GCF_008728515.1. Taxonomy (NCBI): domain Eukaryota; kingdom Metazoa; phylum Chordata; class Mammalia; order Primates; family Cercopithecidae; genus Papio; species Papio anubis. The sequence goes on from NC_044990.1 coordinate 34,247,736, forward strand.
ACATTCCTCATCCATTGAATAAAACGAATATTTGTATTAATGAAATAAAATTCATAAAGCTTAATATGTTTATAACATCAATAAGAAATACATGAAATATTATGTGTTGTTATTTAGAAGATCCAGTCTGCCATCATTTTAGCCCCCACATTAACTTAAACTTACATTTCCTTTAAAAAAGTCACGCAATTAACTAGTTTCTAATTAGTCTTTATTTTTCTCCATGAATTAACTTCAAAGAAGGTTGGTCTATGTCAAGCAAAAAATGAGAAGTTTCCTAAATTTGGAAAGCAGAGCTTTATATCTCATAAAGGGTTGCTGGGTGTCCATTCTGACTGGCTGGGAAGCCTAGCTTCTGGCTAGAAGCCAACCACAGATACATCAATGTGGGGGAAAAGGAAACAGGAATCTATGCTGAACAAGTTGGCCAAAAATAAATATTCAATAAGCTATAGGAGAAGTCATGAATATTTATTTTAAACAAAACAAAACAAAATAACACACGCACCAGCCACCTGTCCTTTATGCCTCTCCATGGGACCTATGGTGTCAGCATGATCCAAGGGTAGAGTTTGCCCCTATGATATCAAAAGGTGAAGCAGGGGACAAGAAAATCCAGGTTGTGCATCTTCTGTAGATTGGCCAGAAGCACTCTGTGGTTGGTGATACCTTATCAGAAGGAATGCTGGTCAGTTGTTTGGTTGAAATTGCAAAAGAGAGGGGCAGCAGCAGGCAATGGGTTGATATTGGGGTGGAGTGCATCTTTCCAAAAACCTAGTTTCTGTTTGACCCTTAGGAAAGAAAGTCTAACTGTGGTTATTGAGGGAAGGTGTATAATGAGGCATATCTGACCATCTACCCCTCATGGTCAGAAACAGTTTTCAAGGTTTCTCTGGGGTCCTGTTGGCCAAAGGGGGCCCTGTTCAGTTGGTTTAGGTGCTTAGGAAGGATTTCATTTTTATTTCTCTGTTGATACTTCCAAATTATTAATGTAGCTCCATATTTATAAGTTAATATATTCAAAAGAGATAATTCAGCACTGTGCTTGTTTGACTTTTTGAGAGCAAGGATAATAACTTATTCACTTCTACATTTTTTTGGAGTTGCACATTGCTGAGCACGTTGTAGTTTCTCAATATGCATTTGAGTACTGGGCAAATATATAGATGAAAAAAATATTTAAATAAATTATTTCTAAATTGTATTTTTACTGAAACCAGAGACAAAACAGCATTTAGAAGCAGAGCTCAGAGGCCGGATGTGGTGGCTCACGCCTGTAATCCCAGCATTTTGGTAGGCCAATGCAGGCAGATCACTTGAGGTCAGGAGTTCCAGACCAGCCTGCCCAACATGGTGAAATCCCGCCTCTATTAAAAATATAAAAACTAGCGTGGCAAGGTGGCAGGCACCTGTAATCCCAGCTATTCATGAGGCTGAGGCAGGAGAATCGCTTGAGCCCAGGAGGCGGAGGTTGCAGTGAACAGAGATCATGCCACTGCACTCCAGCCTGGGCAACAAGGGTGAGACTCTATCTGAAAAAAAAATAAAAAAGAAGCAGCAGAGCTCTGGAGTCAGACTGCCAGAAGTGAAGTTCAAGTTATTCTACTTACGAATTCTGTGACTGATTGAGTAACCACTACTGTATTCGTCAGCATTTTCTGCTGCAAATTAGTGACCTCTGGATCTCGATGGTTCACAAACACAAATCTTGGTTCTACAGAGTTGTCTATGGCTATGCTTCTGCTCTGTTCAGCTGAATTCAATTCTACCTCACTCCACCACCTATACTGAGTGCAGATCTTCACATGCAATTTTTTTCTGTAACTCAGGCTGAGTGCCAGAGTTAAAAAGGATCAAGGGAAAACACATGATGCTGCCTAAAGCTTTTGCTCAGAAATGACACGCTATTACTCTACCTCACATACTGCTGGTTAAAAACTTAAGTGGTCCAGCCCAAAGTTCATCCGTATAGAGAAATACTTCATCTTCCTATCGGCAGGCACAGAAAAGTCTCAGGGCAATGATTATGAGTACATATTCATATTACAAGGAAAAGGCAAAATGATCCAATCTCTAACACTGCTTTGGCACACCTTTTCTCCCTAATTATTTTAATAAAAGTTCAGAATTAATAGAGTTAATGTTTGAGTTAAGGTAGCTATTATAAAAGCGTACAGCACAGTGACTGACAGAAATTAAATAACACATTAATAATTCCCATTAATATTATAGCTTATCGTTCATTGGTCTCACTGATATTATGTTCTTGCCTATTTGGCTCACACAATTACTGAACAGTTTCTAATTTGAAGCATATGACGCATAGTCTTTAAAATGACTTCCATAATCACTACCTTTTGATATGCATATCCTTTTGTTATATCATCTTCTCATTCATGACTGTGCAATTGATATATTGAAAAGAGTTATGACCTGGAACAAATTGGCATTGTTTTTACCTACCTGATAAAAGGAGGCGATTTCTAAGTTCCTGAAAATATAATAATATGAAATATGCATTCATTAAATTTTACTAAATCCATTTATAACTATTTTCCATGAAAATTCTGTCAGGAGGAAATAATATTAAATATAACATGTGCCTATGTAACATGTCACATTGAATAATATTCAATATGCTATGTTGCATAGCCACATCTATTTTGCATATTTAGAAATACAAAAAAATTTAAATCCCAAGAGATTTTAATAAGGACACAGATAATAAGAATGTGTTCATAAGCAAGTGTTCCTCTCTATTCACACTGAGAACTTATCCCTATTCCACAATTATGGTTTTTTTTTTTTTTTGCACATTTTCTGTGATTTATAGAATCTTGATATTTAATGAGATCTTAGAATTGATCTTGTTTAAACTTGCAGATGAATGAACTTTTGCTTGAATATTGAAATATCCAGAGTTCAGTACGATTAGGAATGGTTCATTCCTATAGTGGGCACCCACCTAAAATTTCTCTAGGCTAAAGATCACAGTTTATTAAAAAAAATTAAATCTTTCCTCACCATGTGTACTCCATTGCGGGCACATTTCTGAGTTTGTCCTTCTCCCTTTGGAATCAATTTTTTTCTATACCAGGGTATAATATTGCTGCTGTTTTGATGAGTAAATTTTCTATCACATAATTCTTGGTTTTGGCTTTTGAGGACATTTTCTTTTCATATTCATCACCAAAGCTTTGAAAGAGCAAAAACAGCATCTCTAACAATTTTACTTTCCCTGGAGAACTATTTCCTTAAAGCTCACTGTTCTGTTGTACACTAATGGTAGCATTTGTTCCCATTAATGATGAAATGACGATTCTTTTTTAAGTGCCTTTCTGAAGAACAGAAGGATAAACTCCTTGGGTTTCCTATGGCTTCCTCCAAACCTGCATGCATTTGACCCTTGCTCCTTTTGGAAAAAAACATTGATGTCTAAGATGAAGAACAACATATATTCAGATTACTCAGTTTCAAAAAGAGTGAAGAAAGAGAAAAAAAAATTATGTTCATAAGAAGGAGTGGCTAACAAATCACAAAATAAAGTATTCAAAAATGTTCAATCATTTTTATTTGTCAACCTGATTTGACATCTGTGTCCTCATTCTGTGGGGAAATTAGATGCTAGTTTCCTTTCTAAGTTTCCATCTTTTCAGCCTGTTAACTGAAAAATCACACAATTAGAATCTTCAAAAACAAATTTTTAATAAAATATCTCATAAAAGGTTATAGCCTGAAAGGTGGGCATCCCACAGACTTGGAAGCCCAGACTCCAGCTAAGACTAGAGACAGACACTTTGGGAGAAGAAGCGGTAAGAGGGAAATTTAAGTTGAATGGGTTGGCTAAACATATATATTCAATAGGTTACATGAAGAGCTGTAATATTCATGAAGACAGTCCTGACACATGCCTATTAAACAAGCATGCATGTAACATATAACCCATGTTTACATTGGGGTGGAGATTTAACATTTCATTGTATTACCATTAGGTCCTACATGTCAAAAGGTCTTTTCAGGACACAAAGGCACTCGTGTGTGCAGCCTCTGTAAACTGGCCAGAACCAGACCATGCTCATGGATGTGTTATCAGGAGAAAGTTCCTGAAATCAGTCTCTTTTCCATTCAAAACTCTGGTTAAGACTCGTGGAACTGAGTGGCACAGTTAGTCTCTGTCTGATGGCTGGTAAACTGCAATCACATCAACATTGCTTATCTCAATGCCAGTGCTTGTTTGGAAAAAAATCTTGTGGTATTTAGAACATAGTTGATTTTTAAGTGTAGGGGTGACTGGCATGGCCTTAGGTTTTGTTTATAATTTGATATCTTATTGACACAGAAAGTCCATTTTGTCAGGCTTAGGGTCTTTTTTAACTTTAATGCTGGTCGGCTGTGTTTAAACTGTGCAAGAGGGAATATAACAAGGCATGTCCAAACTTCCATTCCATCATTGTTGGGAACTCAGTTTTTAGATTTCTCTGGGGTCCCTTTGTCCGAGAGGGGGTCATTTCAGTTGATTTTAAAGCTTAGGATTTTATTTTAATTTACAAGTTCCATCTCCACTTTCCAGTGCCATGGCATGCTCCAGGAAAATTATTTCATATCAAGAGTATAGGGAACTATATGTACCTCTGTTCTTATATGCCAAAGAATTATTATTTTGTTGCTTTCCAGATGGTGCTTCTTCCATGTGTGGTAAAGAAACGGGAAATTTTTATGTGCTTGCTTATGTGCTTGCTTATGTGCTTATGTTCCTACATGCATTCACTCATCTGATTGCACCTTTCTATTTTACTAGGGGATACAATTAACACAAAGTTTTCTGCCTCTGGAACCACACTCTTCTCTTTCTTTCACCAAGCCTAAAGGACACTTTTTTTTTTTTTTTTTTTTTGGCAGTTGAAGAAAGCCTTGTATTTTCTCCTTTCATCCAGAGTACCATTCTTGGTCCTAACACTTTCTTTTTCTTACTTTTTATATATGCAGTGGTATACTCTTCAGCCATAAAAACAATGAAATCATGTCATCTGTAGCAAAATAGAAGCTGCAGGACATTCTATTAAGTGAAATAAGCCAGGCACAGAAAGACAAATATCACATGTTCTCACTCATATGTGGGAGCTAAAAAGTTGATCTCATGATTCTAAAGAGTAGAATGATGGTTAACAGAGGTTGGGAAATGCAGGGGAATTGGGTGAATAAAGAGAGGTTTGTTAATAGGTACAAAACTATAGTTACATATAAGGTATAAGTTCCAGTGTTTGATAGAACAGGAGGGTGACTATAGTTAAAGATAATATATTAGATATTTCAAAATAGCTATAAAAGAAGGTTTAAAAATGTTCTTAACACAAAGAAATGATAAATGTTTGAGGTGATGGATATCCCTACTGCCCAGGTTTGATCATTACACATTGTATGCATATATCAAAATGTCAAATGTACCTCATAAATATGTATAATTATTATGTATCAATAAAAAAAAACACTCCTTACAGAGTTGTAAAAAGTCTATCTTAAGTCTTCAACTTTTGATAATGAAAGTCAGAAAGTCTCACACACTGCTTTTATTTTCCACGCTTATACCTTCCACCCACCCAATAGAGTGCCAAATAATTGCTTGCTTAAAATGTAGGAGTGAAAGGAACAGGTTAGAAATAATGAAAAGTTCAGTACAAAAATTGACACCAGTGTAAACTTTAAAATAACATCCAGAATACTTGCTTTAAAAGGAATCGAATATTTTATTTTTTTGTGAGCCACTTATTGAAGCTTAATTAATTTCAAATATTTCAATCTTTGATGTATACTTCCTATACGCTTCACTCAGTGTTCCCTGAATACCCCCTGCCTTCAATATTTGACCTCATTAAGATATTTCATTCATTGACCCTCTCTTGTACATATTTTATTTTTGCTCAGTTTATATCTCCAAAGCTTTGAAAGAGCAAAAACAGCATCTCTAACAATTTTACTTTCCCTGGAGAACTATTTCCTTAAAGCTCACTGTTCTGTTGTACACTAATGGTAGCATTTGTTTACATAATCACTCATTCAAAAATATTCTCAACACTTGTCTCTTCTTCCATTGGATTTCACATGCTTTGTCAATCTTTGTTGAAACACATTATTCTCTGGTGGCCACTTAAACTCTCTCTTCCATCATGACTCCTAGATGATTATGTAGCCCCATCTTTTCTCCATTTGATTGTGAAACTAATATGATCTCAGTCATTTTGTTTTCCATTCTTTTCTGTTAATATTAATCAAGTGACTTTACTCTTTTTAAAGACAGATGTCTTCACTCATTCTTTTATTTTTCTATTGTTTCTCTGCATTCTTTTCTTTTTCTTTTCTTTTCTTTTTTTTTTTTTTTTTTTGAGATGGAGTTTCACTCTTATTGCCCTGGCTGGAGTGCAATAGCGCAATCTCGGCTCACTGCAACCTGCACCTCCTGGGTTCAAACAATTCTCCTGCCTCAGCCTCCCAGGTAGCTGGGATTGCAGGCACACACAACCACGCCTGGCTAATTTTTCTATTTTCGGTACAGACGGAGTTTTGCCATGTTGACCAGACCGCTCTCCAACTCCTGACCTCAGGTGATCCTCCCGCCTCGGCCTACCAAAGTGCTAGGATTACAGGTGTGAGCCACCACACCTGGGCTTCTCTGCATCCTTTTCTAAATTGTATTCTACTGGAGCATACATCTCAGCGTGCAAACTTGATATGCCTACTTAAAAGTAAATAAGTTCATAAAAAACAATAAATCCTCCTTTGTCCCACATTTCCTTTCACCTATAAGCCTAGATCATTTTCTATTCACAGCAAAAGTTCTTGGAAGTATTGTCTACCCTCACTTTTTTATGCCCCCATCTTCCTTCATTCTTAGTCCTTTCCAAGGTTTGAGACCTTTAGCATGAGTGTTTTCCCAAACCTACTCTTCTTCAAGCCACGAGTTGTCCTCCTATTTCCAAATGTAAACGTTAAAGCATTCAAATTTAATTAACTATTTCCTAGGCTTTCTAACCTCTTTTTTTTTTTTTTAATTTTCTTTCTTAGATCTAAATACTATTTATCATGCCATATGTTTTACATATTTTTGTTGTTGTTGTTTCTTATTTGTCTCTTTTCTCTAGAATTTAGTCTCCACAATTGCAGAAATGTTTGACCTTTTTCTTCATTACTGTTTCTCTGGTGCCTGAGGAATCCCAAACATAGAGTAGAGTTTAAGTTTATTTTTCTCTATAGAGTAATTGAATAAAAGGACATTACTCTCTGTTTTTATATTACTAGTTTCTTAGATTTATTGAATATTAACTGAAACATTGTCCTCCCTCTTGGCTTCTAAGGCAATACACAATTCAATTTTTCTTCCTAACACATTTATTTTTACTTCTCAGTGTTATTTGCTGAGTTCTTGTCCTTTTATCCCATTCCAAGGTTTAAGACTGTAACCTGGGTAAAAAAAAAATTTCTACATATTCTCTCCTTTATAAATTTTATTTGTATTATGATTTTAAAAGTTAACTTAATGTGGATGATATTAAGTTTGTAATCTCTTTCCAGACCTTTCCTCAATTCTCAGATAGGTATCTATGTATCTATTTGACAAATTTACTTGGTTGTTTTCTAGTTATCTCTAATTTGGCATGACCATGAGAGAAATTTTGATTTTCTTCTTTCTAATGAGTTTTTCATCCAAGATCCTTCATTAGAGTGAATGATCTCATCATTCACCTGGTGGCATAAATCAGAACTCTTCGAATCCTCTGGGATTACTCACGTTCTCCTACTCCACTATCAGAGGCACATAGCATGATAGTCAAATGTGAGCTTAAAGGTTAAGCCTCCACTTCTTCCATAAATATATTTCAAATGTGTTCACTTCTCACCATCTTATCATTTCACTAATGCAAGCTACAACGTCTTAAATCCTGAAACTTTTTAATCATTTTATCACTGTTCTTATTTCCTATTCTGTCTTCTCTTCACTCAGCAGCTAAAGGGTACTTTAAAAACATAAAACAGATTATATAATCTCCATGTGGTCTCCATGTTTCAATAGTTTCTCACGGAAGTTGAAAAAAAAATCTAAATTCTTTAGGAAGGTTTGCAAGATCCTCTTTGATCTGGTCTTGTACATTCTTAATACAGCGCTCCCTTACTGCATTTGGCTTAAGTACACTGTTTTTCCAGCAATTCCTACAAGAAAGTTTATTTCTGGCCTCGGTGAACTTGAAATTATTTTTCCATATATCTGTAAACTTTTGCCCTCTACTCTTTATATGGCTGACTCTTCATTCTACATATCCAGTATTAATGTTTCCTCCCGGAGCATCAGCTTCTGATAAACTTGTCCAGAAATAGGCTCCTTATTATTCTTTGTAGGCAATGACATGCTTATTTCTTAGCACATCAAAGCTGTACATTTTTTGTTTGTTTGTTTTGAGATGGAGTCTTGCAGTGTCACCCAGACTGGAGTGTAATGTCGCGATCTTAGCTCACTGCAACCTCTGCCTCTGGAGTTCAAGCAATTCTCCTGCCCCAGCCTCCTGAGTAGCTGGAACTACAGGAGTGCACCATCAGGCCGGGCTGATTTTTGTATTTTTAGTAGAGATGGGGTTTCTCCATGTTGGCCAGGCTGATCTCAAACTTCTGACCTCAAGTGATCTGCCTTCCTCAGCCTCCCAAAATGTTGGGATTACAGGCGTGAGCCACTGCACCCAGCCCAAAACTGTAAATTTTTCATTGCTTTTCTTATTGCTTGGAGCTAATTATAATACCAAGTCCCTTTTGGACAGACCATGCCTTTCCCATTCACAGTGGAATCTCTATTTGGAATACACAGTGGAACCGTGTATTTGGCATAAAATTTCTGACCACGACAGGCATCACTAAATAGTTGTTAAATAAAATAACAAAAAAAAAAATTTCTTATAAAAATGCCTTTATAATAATTGTCTTATAATAAAGATAATTAAGATGCCATTTAAGAAATAGACTCTGCGTAGGTAATTTTTATTCATGAAATATTTAACAATCCTAGAGAGAGTAGCCCTGTTTAGTCGTATTTTTTCTGTAATGAAACTAAGATGCAGAGAGATTAATTTAATGACATTCAAGAAGAAAATGGTCCAGGCATGTATTAACTCAAAGGTTTATATTGTAATATACGATTATATGTCCAAATTTCAAATCTCCATCTCTATAGAAGTCAATATTATTGAAAGAGCTTTTGCCCATCATTCCATCTTACATCTTTATTCTTTCTTTTTTACATTCATAGTAGAAACAAGTACTTCTTATGCCTTAACATTTATTGATATACGAGGATTGTTATACATATTTTAAAATGCTAAATTAGGACTTTGAATAACACTTCATGACAAAACGTTAGGACGGCTTATTGCTATAACTTGATTTTTCAGCATGTTGTATAAAATTGAAATGGTAGTTAATCAAATGTTCTGGTTAAATTAAAGTTTATTCATGTTGCTGTAAATGGTTCTGTTGCCCATAGTCCTAAAGTGTTTAACATAAAAGCAGCTACTTGGAAAAATGTAAATCACTGTTATTTTACATTACTAAGTCATTTGTAACATACTTTTCTCCCACTTTTATATATATTAACACATAGCAAAAGCTACTTGAGTTTAGATGTCCAATAACTCTCTCTAGAAATAATTTGCTTTATATCTTCTGATAAACATTATAATCAGAGTCACATTTTAAAGTGAAGATCTGTATTATGGTGCATGAAAAAAATTTCTATAAAATAAGAAATATCATAAAATAAGTGGGATCTCAAGATTTTTGGTTCATTCCTACACCATATATCTGTAAACTTGTATTTACAGAAAAACACACCTCTGAAGAATCCATCTCTGAAATAAACCTAGCAAGTAACTGTGCGATTTCTACTTGAAATGTTTCAGTTCATCTGTATTTTATAACTAAAAAATTATAAAATCATAATTTTAATTTGTTTAGCACTACATTTTGCTAAATTATGTACCAAATAATGGTCATATATTTTGTATCAATTAATTTTTAATTAATTGTTACTATATTTATATTTTGCATATTAAGTTTGTTTCCCATATAGTCTTTATGTTCTTCGGTGGGACTTGGAGTTCATGCTCTGTATAAGCTTTTTCAAAATATGGTTAAATAAATCAAAATACTGTGGTAAAGTACATATAAAAAAGTTTTCTTAGACACAAAATAATGACATTGTGATTAACTATTTTAGTGGTGATTACACATTTCTGATTAATATTATGTATTTTCTTATTTTATTAATATAAATCTAAGGAATAAATTAGTAGATACCGGTGGTATCTACTACAAGATGTAATTCTAAACATGCATATATTTTCTTCCTCTCTTAACATTCCATAAGTAAAGGAATATAAGAATTGAAGGAATTAGTAGGTAGTGATATCAATGGATAACAGATTTCAAAAAAATGTTGATAACTAGCCACTAATGAAGCAGGAAAAGATACAGCTTAAATTATTGGTCAGAGGGACTGGGATGGAAATAGAAGCATATTATCCCTGTGGGATAACATATCAGCTCAGATCTTAGAACACACAAGTGTATAGCAGAAGTGTGTGAAATAGGAAGGAAGAAAAAAGGATTCACTGACACCTGCCATACATATTCCCATATGTAATATACTTCATCCAATTATTTGTCATCCCCAAAAGGATAGCTTGATAAGAGAGGATTAGATTCTAAAAATTAAACAATAGCAACAAAAAAAAGATTAGAAAAACTTGAGCAGCTATTATTCTAGAACGAAGATGCTTGTGCTTAGCCATCTAGGCATATTAATGTTTAATTGCTGATGGACTTTTATTCCTGAAGGGCAAATTTCCCAGTTGAAAAGTCCGGTTATGAGACTTAGATTTCTAATCAATTTTCTAAAAAACTTCACTCCTAAATATAAGTGTTACGCAATGAATACATGTATTATGCAACGTTTACCATATATCTGAATAATTCCAACAATAAGGACATGAAAATCCAGATAAACAAAGAAAAAAATACATAATGTAACCCTAAAGAAGACAAATAATGCAAGAAACACAGCCAAATCGATAACGAACAAGAAAAATTCCAACAAGATGCTGCATTAATGTTGTAAGAATTGAAAGCTACATAAAATAAATATTGAAGAAACAGAAATAGGTTTTTGAAAAACATAAAAATCAATGGAATGTTTGAAGGAAAACTAAAAGAAAATATCCCCAAATCAAGGAAATATATAAATTATTGTATTATTTATATTAATTAATAGGAAAAAATAAGCAAAGGGAACTAACATAACAAAATACATAGTAAATTATAAAATAATTTACAAAATAAGTATCACAATTTTCAAAGCTGGATGGAAAGTTTCACTCAGAAAACATATGAAGAAAAAAAGCACTATATCAAGATACATTATTTTGAAATTAAAGAAAGCAATGTTTCCTTAAATAGAGAAATAATATATTATTACCTCTATACAAATAACAAGCACATTTTTTTTTTCCAAGAAAGGAATTAAAATCAAACTAACACCATTTTTGTAATGAGCTTTGCTGTATGCCAGATATCTGACTAGAGCAATGTCTTTCTTAACAAGTTACTTTGAATAAGTTTTGATAAATAAGAAAATACACCTGAGGAGTCGAGCGTGGTGGCTCACATCCGTAATCCCAGCGCTTTGGGAGGTCAAGGTGGGCGGATCACGAGGTCCGGAGATCGAGACCATCCTGGTTAATACGGTGAAACCCCGTCTCTACTAAAAATACAAAAAATTAGCCGGTGGCGGGAGCCTGTAGTCCCAGCTACTCAGGAGACTGAGGCAGGAGAATGGCGTGAACCCGGGAGGCGGAGCTTGCAGTGAGCGGAGATGTGGCCACTGCACTTCAGCCTGGGTGACAGAGTGACACTCCGTCTCAAAAAAAAAAAAAACACCTGAAAGACAGAGGACGAAGAAACTAGAAAATGTCAATACAACCCAGAGAGTAATGTGAGATTCTCTTCAGTAGCCAAAAAATCAGTTGATAAGGATGGGAGTAACAGCGTGGAGTTGTCGGCATACAGATTTAGAAGACAGAAAACAATTCCAGAGATATGTTTAAATCCTTGGGCAAACTCTGGGGAAAATAGGGGAAAATCAAAATGATTTAGCAAAATACATTAATCATAGTGTATTAATTGACTTTCAAATAATAATTTGTACATGACAGTCAGTAAATGGTATCTTTTCATTTTCAACTTTTGCAATCACAAAGTATATATCTGAGACTGCAAACTAGTTGCCTAACTTGGAGATTCAGTTGAAAGATAAGAATTTTAGACCTTAATGCATTTAATATTTTAATGATTGTGGTATTTCATATAAATATTATTTTTTCCAAATTCTCTCCCCAAATCAGAACATAGGAAGTCATATCTTACGTCACAAATGGACTAGTGTAAGATAATTGTTGCTTCTTTTAGAAGAAACTTGCCTTCTTTGGTTCTCCAGTGTTCCCCAGACTCCAGCAAAAGTAAAATGAAAATTGCCGTTAATATTGTTTAGTTTTATGTTTTCAATGAAATAGACTAACAATTGATTATTTTCTTAATTATGTGTATGAGTGTGCACACAAATTACCACAAACTTGATGGCTTAAAACAGTAAAAATTTATTATCTTATAATTGTGGAAGCCAGATGTCCAAAATTAAGGTGACAGCAGTGCTGCGCTCCTTTTCATGGCTCTAGGGGAGAATTCTCCCTTCCTCTTCCAGTTTCTGGTGGCTCTAGCAATTCCATGTCTTGGAGCTGCATGGTTCCAATCTCTGCCTTTGTCTTCAAAAGGCTTATTCCCTGTCTCTGAGTCTCAAAGTTCTCTTTGCCTTTCTCTTCTAAATACATTTGCCATTGGATTTAGGTACCATAGAAAATCTAGGATATTCTGCCGTGTGCAGAGGCTCATGCCTGTAATCCCAGCACTTTGGGAGGCTTAGGTGGGCGGATCACCTGAGGTCAGGACTTTGAGACCAACCTGGGCAACATGGCAAAACCCTCTCTACTAAAAATACAAAAATTAGCTGGGCTTGGTGACACGCTCCTGTAATCCCAGCTACTCAGGAGGCTGAGGCAGGAGAATTGCTTGAACCCAGGAGGCAGAGGTTGCAGGGAGCCAAGATTGGGCCACTGCACTCTTGCCTGGGCAACAGAGGCAAGACTCCCTCTTATATATATATATATATATATATATACACACACACACACACACACACACACACACACACAGACACACACACGCACACACACACACAGAAAATATTTGATATTATCATTTTGAGAACTTTAACTTCACTAGATCTGCAAAGACTTTTTTCTAAAAAAAAAAAAATCACATTCAGAGGTTCAGAGGTGAGGACATGGACATATCTTTTATTTATGTTTTAAGAAAAATAGGAGATAGAATATTTTGAGGAAAAGAGATAATTTTTATATAATTAATTTTAAAAGCCTATATGAATTGAATGACTATAACTTGACTCCCTAGGGAAAAAATATAACTCATGTAAAGAAGTAGAAACAAAATACAAAATTTAAAACATTGACAGAGAACACTTCCAATAATAAAACTAAAGTTTGAGTTACTAAAGGAAATTTAATTGTATGTTAAGTGAAAACTTCTTAATAAATGCTGACTGTAAAAAAGTGTTTTTTGAATATAGCAAGTATTGGTTGTCCTAAATAGAAACATACATTTGTTAATAAAAAATCAAGTACAATTTTTCTTTTCTTTTTGTTTTGTTTTGTTTTGTTTTGTTTTGTTTTTTGAGATTGGGTCTTACTCTGTCACCCAGGCTGGAGTGCAGTGGCACAATTATGACTCACTGCAGCCTCAACCTCCCCAGGCTCAGGTGATCCTCCTGCTTCAACCCCCTGAGTAGCTGGGACTACAGGCAGGTATCACCACACTCAGCTAATTTGTAGAAACAAGGGTTTTTCCAGGTTGCTCAGGCTGGTCTCAAATTCCTGGGCCCATGCGATCCACCTGCCTCAGCTGCCCAAAGTGCTAGGATTACAGGCATAAGTTGGCCTTCAACTACAAATTTTCTAAACTTTGTTTTTTTGGCATTATAAATGCAAACTTTCACCTGAAATTCTGTAAAATAGTTTTTTTTTTTTTTTTTTTTTTTTTTGAGACCGAGTCTCACTCTGTTGCCCAGGCTGGAGTACAATGGCATGATCTCGGCTCACTGCAACCTCCAACTCCTGGATTCAAGTGATTCTCATGCCTCAGCCTCCTGGGTATCTGGTACTTATAGGCACATGCCACCATGCCTGGCTAATTATTGTATTTTTAGTAGAGAGGGGTTTCACCATGTTGACCAGGCTGGTCTCAAACTCCTGACCTTAGGTGATCTACCCGCCTCAGCCTTCCAAAGTTCTGTAATTACAGGTGTGAGCCACCATGCCCGGCCTAGATTTTTTAAGTGAAGCATTTTCTATTGCAATTGATGACTACATAGATACAAAAAGAAAGCTACATGGCTATGATATTTAACTATTAACAATATTTATGTGGCCAAAAATCTACTGGACATGATGCCAAAAACACTCAAAATTCTGATATTACCTATTGTATGTATTTGGAAAGTGTTTAAATCTTCATGTACATTGATCAAAATAGATGCTAATGTAGGTCAAGGTTAAAAAATAGCTTACAGGCCAAATCCGGCATGCCACCTAATTTGTATATAGAGTTTTATTTACACAGCCACATATCTTTATTTATGTATGGTCTATGGCTGCTTTCCCATTAAAACGGCAGAGCTGAGTAACTTACATGGAACATACAGTCCACAAGGTCTAAAACACTTGGCATGTGGCCCTTTACAGACAATGTGTTTCACACCTTGTTGTGAATCAGCACTTTATAATGAAACTTTCTGAGTTAATGGAAATATGGTATATCTCTGCTGTACAAGATGATCGCTACTAACCACATGTGGCTATTGAGGATTTGAAATACGACTAATATGACAAAGGAACATAATTTTTATTTAACTTAATTTCAGCTTTAATAACCACATGTAGCTAGTGGCTATCCTACCAGACAGTGCAGCTATATGTAGATAGTATTCCAACTGTGACAACTAGTGTGTAATCTTAGTTAAGAAATTGAAATACAGTGTGGCAGCATGTTTTCAAGAATGCAGTCTATAAATACATTATTGCACCATTCAAAATAATTGTTACATTTCAGAAAGTTACAAAGTGAATGGAAAGCACTTGAATGCAATAATTAACACAATATTGCAGACTTTTAAGGTGTCACAACAATAATGCTTTTCTAGGTATGTTGTATGCACAACATGGATGATTGCTCTGCTACAAAGAGAATTTGGTATGATAATGTTGAAGACAATTTTTGAACTGTTAAGAAAAACGAAGTCGTCCCTCTCAACTCAGTGAAAATGTATTAGTTTTCTGAAAACAGTAGAATTAAAATTTAGTGAAGATTTTTTCACATAAACCCTAACTAAATAGTGAATGCTTCTTAGTAATTGCTTCTTATTACATGTACAAAGGTATATAATTTACTTTGCTCATGCTAACAGAAATGATTTCTTTGGGAAACTCATTTGGCAAGAAATAATCTGACCCAATTTTCTACCTGGATATAAGTTTTCAGAAATGAAAGTAATATTCTGAACTACATTCCTATAAATTGTGAAATTAAATGTTAGATTTCAGAAAATGTTCTCTGATTTCCTGTTTTATGAAAATGAACTAACTTTGTTCAATTCACCTCTCTCAATGAATACTGATGGTGTGAATGAAGAGCTTCAAGTAGATGTTTCTGAACTACAATAAAATATGATACTAAACATTAAATATGATAATGCTGGTATATTGGAATTCTACAAATACCTTGGGACATGTTACCATAAATATAAAAACCATTGTGAAAAAATTATAACTATCTTTGGAAGCACTTACAATGGTGAACAGCTGTATTCTACTATAAAACTGAACATAATTAAATATTTTTCCATGTTAAATGATTCAAATCTGACTTATTGCATGCTACAAAACCCAAAGCATAAGAATGACATTGATGTTTCCTGGTGAAGAACAAAAGGAATTGAATATCTGAAACTAAATAAAAGAAAGAATGGAGTTGAAAATACATACACATATATTATCTTTAAATAAGTTTTATTATCAATTTAAAATGTAAAGTGCAGGCCAGGCACGGTGGCTCACGTCTGTAATCCCAGCACTTTGGTAGGCCAAGGTGGGCGGATCACGAGGTCAGGAGATCGAGACCATTCTAGCTAACATGGTGAAACCCCATCTCTACTAAAAAATACAAAAAATTAGCCGGGCGTGGTGGCGGGCGCCTGTCGTCCCAGCTACTCGGGTGGCTGAGGCAGGAGAATGGTATGAACCTGGGAGGCGGAGCTTGCAGTGAGCCGAGATTGTGCCACTGCACTCCAGCCTGGGCGACAGAGTAAGACACCATCTCAAAAAAAAAAAAAAAGTAAAGTGCAGCACTTGATACCGTATATTTTATACTTTTATTCTTTGTTTATGTAACATAAACACTATTATATATTTTACAAGGATATATTTTTATGTGATATGTATATTAAATAATACTACATAACCAAATAATTTAATTTTACTTCTAGTAGTTAATTTTTCTTATTTATTTATTTATTTATTTATTTATTTCAAGATGGAGTCTTGTTCTTTTCCCCAGGGTGTAGTGAACTGACATGGTCATGGCTCATTGCAGCCTTGACCTCCCAGGCTCAAGCTATCCTTCCAACCTGATACGGTTTGGCAGTGTCTCCACCCAAATTTCATCTTGAATTCCCACATGTTGTGTGAGGTATCTGGTGTGAGGTAACTGAATCATGAAGGTAGGTCTTTCCCCTGCTGTTCTCATGATAGTGAATAAGTCCTGCAAGATGTGATGGTTTTGAAAAGGGGAGTTTCCCTGCACAAACTCTCTTCTCTTATCCACCGCCATGTGAGATATGCCTTTCATCTTGCCCCATGATTGTGAGGCCTCCCCAGCCATGTGAAGCTGTAAGTCCATTAAACCTCTTTCTTTTGTAAACTGCCCCGTCTTGAGTATGTCTTTATCAGCAGTGAAAATGAACTAATACACACCTCAGCCTGCCAAGTACCTGGAACCAAAGATGCGTGCGACCATGCCTGACTAGCTTTTAAACATTATTTTTGAAGAGACACGGTCTCACTATGTTGCCCAGGCTGGTCTCAGTTGGTCTTAAGTCGTCATCCCACCTCAGCTTTTCAAAGTGCTGGGATTACAGGAATGAGCCACCCCGCCAAGCAATTTTTCTAATCTCTACCATTGTCAACTTATTTGTGTTTACTACATTACCTTTGTAGGCATTTGAGTTTTTGATTCCCACAATAGACAAGACAAAGGTGACTTCATTATATTTAGAGAAGAAATGTCAAATTTCAAATATGAATGTACAGCTGGGAGATTTAAAGGATTTTGAGAAGTGTTGAAATGCAAATATTCTCTTCGTACAAACAATCATGGGCAGGAGGTAATAGCTAGGGTTGCTGGAATTATAAATACTAGTGCCAGAATATTGACATTTATAATGGTAATTGATAGAGGAACTCAAAAGAGTATTATTATTAAATGAGAGGGGATGATTTTACTTGTGGGATGTTAAATATGATAAGCCCTTATTAGCCAAAACAGAATGTAAATTGATTGATTTTAAAAAGTAGGAGAAATATATTATTTAGAAATGTGGTAAAAAAGTAATATGAAAACATTTTTTTAGAAGTTAAATCAATTCCCCCTGGGAGGTTGACTTGGGCTTATGAGGAGCAGGTCAGGAATCACTGCTATTCATTATAGCCATTTTTTAGCACAACTTGATTATTTAATAGAGTACAGCATTGCTTTCATAACACTTATTTTTATATATATTTAAAACTTTAAATAACGAAACACACCAAAATAAAAAAAGACTTATATTGGAATCTCATAAATTTGTTAATATCTTCTCTTCCTGAGAAGAATCAAGAATGATGGATGAAGAAATGGGTGCTGGGAAGGAGGCACAGCAAGATGGTGGAATAGAAGGCTCCAACGATTGTCCCTCCTGAAAATACACCAATTTAAAAACTATCTACACAGAAAAAACACTTTCATAAGAACTAAAAATCAGATGAGTCTTCATATACCTGGTTTTACTCTGTATAGCTAAAAGAGGCACTAAAAAGTCATAAATCTCCATTGCCATACCTTCCCCACCCCTGGAATGACGTGGTGTGCAGAGCACAGCATCTCTGAGTGCTGAGGAAGAAAGAACACAGTCATTGTGAAACATTGAACTCAGTGCTATTCAGTTATAGCAGAGAGGAGCCAGGTGCGGTGGCTCACGCTTGTATTCCCAGTACTTTGGGAGGCCAAGGCAGGAGGTTATAGCAGAGAGGAAAGTTCAGTTGACACCTACCCATGGAAGGAGGATTTAAACCAGGTTTAGCCAAGGGGAATCGCCAGTCTTGGTGGCCGCAAACTTCTCCACTGTGTGTTAAAGTTCTCGCTGCTTCTATTGAAAGGCAGTCTAGGCCATAAGATCTACAATTTATAGGCAAGTCTCAGGGCTGAACTCAGCCCAGATACAGTGGACTGGAGGGGCACACAACCTACTGAGACATCAATTGGCATGGCTAAGGTAGTGCTGGTATTACTCCTCCCCTGACCCCAAGCTGCAGAGCCTGTGGCGCCAAAAGAGACCCCCACCTTCTGCTTGAGAAGAGGAGAGGGAAGAGTGGAGAGAACTTTGCCTTGCCTCTTGGATACCAGTCCAGCCACAGTAGGACAGAGCGCCATTCAGAGTCATAAGGCCCCTGAATGGCCCTAGCTCCAAGATGACATTTTTAGACATACTCTGGATCACAAGGAAACCTGTTGCCTTGAAGAGAAGAACCCGCTCCTGGCAGCATGTATTACTTGCTAACTAAAGAGCCTTTGGGACCTGGATATCTAGCAGCGATACCCAGGTACTATATCAACGGGCTTGGGTAAGCCTTTGAGAATTGCTGGCTTCAGGTGAGACTCAGCATATTACCAGCTATGGTGGCTATAAGACAAAGCTCCTTCTGCTTGAGAAAAGCAGAGGGAAAACCAAAGGGGACTTTGTCTTCCACCTTGGATACTAGCATGGACACACGGGCATAGAGAACCAAACGGGCTCTTGGATTTTTCAATTCCAGAACTTGACTCTTAAATAGCACCTCTGGACCTGCTCTGGGAAAGAAGGAAGGGAGTCCACTACCCTGAAGGGTAGGTCCCAGGCCAGGCAGCATGTACCATAAGCTGACTTAACAGCCTTTGACTCTTAAGGGAACATCAGTGGTAGTTTGGCAGTACTCTCCATGCCCTGTGGTAGTGGTAGCTACAGGGTGAGTCTCTTCTGCTTTAGGAAATGGGAGGGAAAAGTGTTAAGGACTATGTCTTGTGGTTTGAAGGCCAGCTCTGCTGCAGTACAATAGAACACCAAGTAAACTCTAAAGTTTTTGGCCCCTTATCCCTGAATCCCAGGCAGCACTTCTGGACCCACCCAGGGCATAGGGGTCTCACGTGTCCTTCCCATAAAGGAAAGGACATAGACCTGGCTGGCTTTGCCATTTGCTAATTGGAGAGCCCCAGGGCCTTGAGTGTACATAGGCAGTAGCCAGGGAGTGGCTACAGCGGGCCTTGGGTGAGAGCCACTGCTGTGCCGGCTTCAGATTTGACCCAGCAGAGTCTAGTGGTGGTGGCCACATGGGTGATTGTGTCACTCCATCCCCCAGCATTAGGTGGCTTAGAACAGAGAGAGACTTCATTTGTTTGGGAGAAAGGGAACAGAACAAGAGAATCTTCCTGGCAATCTAGAGAATTCTCCTGGAATTTATCCAAGACAGTCAGGATGGTAACTCTATGAGTCTGCAAGAACCACAGCATTACTGGGCTTAGGGTGGCCCCTAAATAAGATACAGCTTAGATTACAAGCCCCAAGTCCTTTCAAATATCTGGAAAACATCCAAAGAAGGACAAGTACAAGTAAGCCTAGAGAATGAAGACTACAGTAAATACCTAACTCTTCAGTGCTCACACACCAAAGAACATATACTATCAGCAACAGCATCCAGGAAAGCATGACCTCACCAAATGAAGTACATAAACCATCAGGATCCAATCACGGAGAAACAGAGATATGTAACCTTTCAGACAAAGAATTCAAAATAGCCATCTTGAGGAGACTCAAAGAAATTCAAGATAACGTAGAGAAGGAATTCAGTATCAGTTAAATTTAAGAAATAGGTTGAAAAATTAAAAAGTATCAAACAGAAAGCCTGGAGCTAAAAAATGCAATTGGCATACAAATAATGCATCAGAGTCTTTTAACAGCCGAATCGATCAAGCAGAAAAAACAAACAAACAAACAAAACAACAACAACAAAATAAAACTATTGAGCTTGCAGATAGGCTATTTGAAAATACACAGAGGAGTAAAAAAAAAGAAGAAACAATGAAGCACAGCTATAGACTCTAGAAAATAGCTTCAAAAGGGAAAAATCTAGGAGTTATTGGCCCTAAAGTGGAGGTAAAGAAACAGAGGGGGTAGAAAGTTTATTCAATGGGATAATAACAGAGAACTTCCAACACCTATAGAAAGATATTGATATCCAAGTACAGGAAAGTTACAGAACATCACACATGTTTAATCCAAAGAGTATTATTTCAAGGCATTTGATAATCAAACTCCCAAAGATCAAGGATAAAGGAAGGGTCCTAAAAGCAGCAAGAGAAAAGAAACAAACAACATATAATAGAGCTCCAATATCTCTGGCAGCAGACTGTAGAGTAGAAACCTTACAGGTCAGCAAAAAGTCCATGATGTATTTATAGTGTTAAAGAGAAAACAAAACAAAACAAAACAAAAAACAAAAAATGTTTACACTAGAATATTATAAAATAGCAAAAAAAAAAAAAAAAAAAAAAAGCCCTTTTACCCTATAATGTACTTACATCACATTGCATGCCTGCATCAAAACATCTCATGTACCCAATAAATATGTACATATATGATGTACCAACAAAAAATAACTTTTAAATAAAAGAACTAAATTCTGACTTATTTTCTCATCTTTATTTCTAATAATTGTGCATATATTTTGAAACATACATAAAACACCCACTGAAACATTGCTTATTTATCATTCATTACTCTGATCTCATGAAACTAACATTTTAATTGAGTACAGAATTGAAAATTAATGACATTAGTTTGATAAGTATTTTTGGTGAAATACAACATAGTCTGAATTTGCAATAATGACTCACCCAACCAAGGCCAGATCAGGGAATATTTACTTGAGAAACCCATATTTCATACTAAGTGTCTTAGAAGAGAATTCTTTTATTTATTTTATTTATTAATTTTTTTTAGAAGGAGTCTTGCTCTGTCACCCAGCCTGGAGTGCAGTGGCCGGATCTCAGCTCACTGCAAGCTCTGTCTCCCAAGTTTACGCCATTCTCCTACCCCAGCCTCCGAGTAGCTGGGACTACAGGCGCCTGCCACCTCTCCTGGCTAGTTTTTTGTATTTTTTTAGTAGAGACGGGGTTTCACCATGTTAGCCAGGATGGTCTCGATCTCCTGACCTCATGATCCGCCCGACTCGGCCTCCCAAAGTGCTGGGATTACAGGCTTGAGCCATTGCGCCTGGCCAGAAGAGAATTCTTGAACAAAAAGTCATGTCTATGACAGGACACTACATTTGGAAAACCTTGGGTAATTCTAGAATTATTTCTATGAAATCAATCCTCCAGAAAGGTATTTAGTAACCAAAATAGAATTCATCTGCTTCTCAGTGGCTTTCAAATGTTATCATTTATACATCTGTGTGATCGTGGTTAGTGAGAGTTTTTATTCTGGTGATTTTCAGAAAATGAAACGAAATTTGTATTCTTTGCAAATCAATCTTTTAACACAAAATTGCAGATTAGTTAGAAAAAGTACAAAGAATATTTTTTCTTGAACACTTTAACAAACAGTAAGGTGTAGACTTGATCCTGTATCTACCCTTGGTTAAATATATGTTTACTACAAGCAAAAGTACTCTTGCATGAAACCACAGTATAACTTTCAAGATCAGAAAGTTAGTGTTAATACATTGCTACCATCTAATCCTCAGATTGCACTGAAGTTTTGCAGATTTTTACATTCATGCTTTTTGTAGGAAAATAATCTTGTTCAGAATCACAAATAATAATTAGTTTTCCTATCTGTATAATCTTCCTCAGAATGGAACACTCCTCAGTTTTTCTTGGTCTTAATGATTTTGACACTTTTGAGATGACAGATCAGATATCTTTTAGATAGCCCCTGAATCTGAGATACCAAACATTTCTTCTTGATTTTACTCAGAATATGCATCTTTGGCCAGAATATCATAGAACTAACACTATTCTTTTTTATGATGCCTGATTAGGTAGCACATGATAATAAATTGTCTAATTATGATGAAGTTTGTGTTGATCATTTGATTAAGGGTATTTGCCAGTCTTCTCTACCATGTGGTTGACATTTTCCCCATTGACGTTAATATGTATCAGTGGGAGGTTACATTCATACTACATACATATTTCATTCCTTGTTATACTTTCAATTTACTTATTCATTTACCGATATATTTATGGGACTCATAGTTTTCTATTGTACTCAATACATTAGGATCTATTAATATTATTGTTATGATATTCAGATTATTCTTGATTTGATCAATGGGAAAAGCTCTTTCGAGTCGACTTCAATGTTTTTCTGATATGCTCCCATAATTTTTTGACCCCTTTACTTCATTTTTTGTTTTTTTCCAGATGTAGTCTTGCCCTGTCGCCCAGGCTGGAGTGCAGTGGCATGATCTCGGCTCACCACAATCTCCACCTCCTGGGTTCAAGCGATTCTCCTCCTTCAGCCTCCTGAGTAGCTGGGATTATAGGTTTGTGCTACTGTGCGTCGGTAATTTTTTTTTTTTTTTTTTCAGTAGAGACGGATTTTGCCATGCTGGCCAGACTGATCTTGAACTCCTGACCTCAGGTGATCCGCTCACCTCGGCCTCCTAAAGTGCTGGGATTACAGGCGTGAGCCACCGGGACCAACCTGATCACTTTACTTTTAAGAAGCTTTATTTCTGTGAGCTAACACAGGAACCAACCATTTTCACAAGAAGCTTTGGTTTCTTTTAGCAGAAAATTACATTCAAAAATTAAGAACTGCATTCTAATTATGCTCATAAGTGAAATGTCACTAATAACAGGACCTCTCAAAGAATAAACCTCAGGAATATACATAAAAATATACATATACACAAATATACACAACATTTAAACTTATGTGTCTATCACTTATCTCTTTAATAATATTTTGAAAAATCATGTCTTCACCCTGATATATTCAGTTCAATACCACAGAATCCATCCTAGTTTCATTCAAAGCTATCTGATTTTCTATTTCAGGTAACATTAACATGCATAGGAATATTTTGTGGAATGAATATCATGCATGATTAATATATTGTAGACATCACTGTTCATGTGTCACACTGTAGTGACATTATTTTAGTATTACATTTCTTATAGTAGGCAAATTCTACAATAAATTGTCATGCCAAGCTAGTCTTTTCCCATTGAAAAGAGTGCTGAGACACCATATTGTAATATCATAAACATACTTAC
Source organism: Papio anubis (assembly GCF_008728515.1). Classification (NCBI taxonomy): domain Eukaryota; kingdom Metazoa; phylum Chordata; class Mammalia; order Primates; family Cercopithecidae; genus Papio; species Papio anubis. The sequence goes on from NC_044990.1 coordinate 34,271,526, forward strand.
GTAAGTATTTTGAAAGATAGTATTTACCATGGCACATATTTTTTAAGTATTATAATATTATGAATAGTTTAGGCAAACCAGAGAGCCTTCAATTGTCCTTATGTATATGCAAAAATATATGATATTTTAATGTTCATGTGTGTGTATATCTGTGTGTGTGTTCAATTAAAATTAAAGTAAGGAAGAGTATTACCAAGATTCCCATTTTTGGAAGAAAAAGGTTTTGTGAGACTGTAACAGCTTGTAGAATTTTATTGATCAGAAAATGAGCATAGCATGTTGGGTAAAAGCATAGATTTTTGATCAACATATCCCGATTACAAATTATAGTTTTCCTCCTACGGTTTGTATGATTTGGGAAGAGTTACTAGAGCAATTTGTGTTTCAATTTACTCTTTATAAAATGATAATTAAGGAGTATCTACCTCACTAGGTTATGATGAAGATTCAAGTGTTTACTATGTGTAAAAGAACTTGGCATAAAGCATGCACTGTGTGTTAGCTATTGTTATTGCAATATAAAGATATTCTTTCTCATAGATATTAACAATGTGTGTTCTCAGAGAAGCTAAAATATAGTCCTTTATTAAATTTTCACCTTTCACTGAAAATCTTTGTTTATGCCTGACAATATTTGGAAATCAAATTGATCATTCTCAGTTCATTTACCTTATTTGCTAGGACATGTGAGTATTATCTAATTGTATTTTTCTGCTTTATGTCACCTTTACTCTTTTTAATGAGTCTCCCTCTGACCAATTTGAATAAGGAAATTGTTAAGTGGCAAATATTTTAGTGAGTTTAGTAAAAGAAACACACAATTACACATAACTGTGGATATCTGGGTGGAACAGCTTGTATTTGCCAGTAAACTAGCCAGAAGGCACATTTAACAATTTTTTCAATCATTTTGCATTTGACAAGTAAAGAATACCCACTGTTTCATGTTTTTCCAAAAGCAATGTTGTCCACTTTAATTCACCCTTTCCCCTAGCTCTCTAAGCCCCTGAGAAATAACTATTTTCTCCTTTTCCTTCCCCGTTTGAACTACCCATCAATAACTGTTTTTTTTTTTTTGCTCTGTTCTGTTTGGGAGGACAGATGTCCTTAATGTGAGTAGACTAGAGCTGATTCTTGGCATCAAAGGATATTCCACTATCTATCACCTTCAAAGAAAATTCAAAGTAACCTTTCATCCCTTTTCCTTGTGGACCATCATTACAGAAACTTGCATTTTTAATACTATGGCCTTGCTGACCACCACATCTGAAACCGCAAGAATGGCAGTGTATGCAAAACTATCCTACTGTGCTTTTGGTTCACTACCTTGAGAAACTGAGATCTAATGCAGAAAGCCCAAAGAGTTTTGATACTTCATGTTGAATGGGAGCTTTGTAGTTTTGGCACCAGAAAAGAAAAACCTGGGGAGACTTGTTAGTTTACAAAGTTGAGTAACACTAAAATGGGTTTAAAAAGAGTATAAAGTAATATGTTGTGTAAATACTATAAATCAGTAATCATGGAGTTTCCCCTAGATGTGAGTAGATAGTAAAATCTCTGATGCATTACATCTGATTAATCTCACAAATATAGGTGTGTTGGGCCCAATCTATGTTATTCAGGTTTTTATTTATGTAATGATTTTACTAATCAGTTAATTGATAGTAGTACATTTTAAGAACCAACGCAAAGGTCTAATCCCAAGATCCTTATCAGAATTAAAGTCACATATCCTCTTATAAAGACCTTTCAATAGATCCTGAGAAAGAAGATTGAATGTCATAAATAAGTAGGTGTAAACTAATTATATCAACCAACAAATAAGAACTCATTTATTTAACGTATGTTTGAAAATTTAAGAACTAATTTTGGAATTTGGATGACTTTTCAGAATCAGGTACTTAAAAAATGTAGAGATTAGTATATAAAGCCACCTTAAAATATATATAATGAATGCTTTCCTATGACAGAGGATGATAGACAGAATCACTTAAAGGATAAATAAAAAGGACGTATAATTTTCACAAATGGGAAAATTTTCGAGCCATACCAATCCTTGAAATAACCATTTCAACCAGCACAACCAATACTTGAGTTAAGATGAACTTTAATGGTAATGAGAGGCAGCATAATGAAAAATAAAAGGAACACTAAACAATGAAACACAATTGAATATGAATAGTGCTGTGTTTTGTAGTCAATCAATAAATTTTATTGTGAAATTACTATATTTAGACACTGTGGTAGGCATTATGATGCAACAGTTAATTAAAAAAAAAATCCCGTGCATCTAAAGAAAGTACACTAAAGTATGACATTGGGCAAGTGATGTAAATTTTGAAAGTCAGCCTCCTAGTATATGAAATAGAAATAATAAAAGTACCCCATCTGGTGTCTTAAAATAAAATGATTATTACTTTTGCCCCTAGTCAATGATCAATGAATGTTACCTGTCATCCTATCATCATCATTGTGATCATCTTCATGACCACCACTGCCACTACCATCATCATCCTCAGAGGAACCCTATCTCAAAAAGGAAATAGCTTTATGAACAACCTCATCTGTAATCTGGAACAATATTTACTTGGCACAGTGGTACAGAAGTTCAATTAGATGACATCTACAAAGTAGTCTAGAATCATATATACTACAATATAATTTATCAAAAATTGATGGATACAAGTATTATGTTTGCCCTCTATTATCATAGTACAAATTATAATAATTACAATTTGGACGAAATGATCAAAGAGATTCACATCTTTTTAGAAAATGGTTTTAAAGGAGAAATGTTATTAACTATTTTTTTTTACTACAGTGCATGTGAGATCATTTCCAAAATGTTTTCTGGATGACTAATTTAAGATCTATGCCAAATACATTTGTTAAGGTTATCATATGGTAGACAATGCCAGTGCAATTGTTTACAAAAATATGTAGAAGATTTTTGAGATCACATTTTTAGGTCTAACATTTAATGATACAGTCATCTTCTTGTTCTTGTTCTTGTTCTTTTTCTTGTTCTTTTTCTTCTTCTTCTTCTTCTTCTTCTTCTTCTTCTTCTTCTTCTTCTTCATTTATTATTATTAATATTATTATTATTTTTGAGTCAAGGTCTCACTGTATTGCCTAGGCTAGAGTGCAGTGACACCATCACAGCTCACTGCAGCTTCCACATTCTGGGTTCAGGTTATCCACCCACCTCAGCCTCCTAAGTAATGAGTAGCTGGGACTACAGGCACATGACACCATGGAAAATCATTTTTGTATTTTTTGTAGAGATGGAGTTTCGCCATGTTGCCCAGGCTGGTCTCAAATTCCAGGGCTCAAGCAATTCACTTGCTTCTACCTCTTAAAGAGCTCTGATTATACACATTAACCACCATGGCCGGCGTGTTCTTCAAAAAATAATTGTGTACTTTTAGAATGGAAATCCATCTGTCTAAGTGTACATTAGTGCACTCACTCAAGATGTTTCACTTTTATATGCCCTATACTAGTCTAGTACTAGAAATGAAAGGGGATTAAAGCATACTCTCTCCCTAAAAATAGAAATAACACAATGAGAAAGCCGGTATGTACATGTAGTTATATTGCTTCAATGATATGACAATTATTGTTATTTTAAATTTGGACATTCTGCCACCATATCTATATCTCCTTTTGCACATCATCCATTGCAAGAACCAGATAAGTCACTCAACACAGCTGCCTGCATTTCTGGTCTAGATTGAGGCCTGTTTACTCTTCTGTATCTGCTTTCAATCTTTTTAGAGTGCCTTCCTTTTTTAATCTCTTTAGTCTCAGATGACTTAATATCTTAATGTCTTCTCTTTGCTTAGTGTAATTCTGTATTTATTTATTTATTTATTTATTTATTTATTTATTTATTTATGAGATGGAGTCTCGCTCTGTCAGGCTGGAGTACAGTGGAACGATCTTGGCTCACTGCAACCTCCACCTTCCAGGTTCCAGTGATTCTCCTGCCTCAGCCTCCCAAATAACTGGGATTACAAGCACGCACCACCACATCCAGCTACTTTTGTATTTTTAGACAGGGTTTTGCCACATTGGCCATGCTGGTCTCAAACTCCTGACCTTTGTAATCTACTTCTCTCAGCCTCCCATAGTGCTGAGATTACAGACATGAGCCACCATGCCCAGGCTTATTTTGGATTCCATTACCTGGGTATATTTTTTGCACATTGTTATGTCACTCTATGAAAAAGTTGCCTTTTACCACGCCCTAGGCCTGGATCTTTAGGCACATTGTGCCATATATTCCAAATATGTAAGGAAAAAGGGTGTAAACAACAGAAATATGTGAATATATATTGAATTACAAGGGACGTCGTATATGGAGTTAGGTTCAAAGAACGGCACATAAAGCAAGAGTTGTGCTTAATTAGAAGCCAAACTGGAGATAGACATACTGTATCTGAGTGAATCCAGTGTAGCTGATGCCTGTCCCAGCATGAGGTCAGATTTAAAAGCAGATGAAAGAATTGGCTATTGGTAATATTAATAGTGATAAAAGTACTAGCAGTATTTCTGTACCACACATTATCTTAAGTATTGTACATATTTAATCCATATAATTTTCCAATATCTTTGAGATATTTACTTCTTTCCAATCCCCCATTTTAAAATTGAGGCAAGTTGTGCAATCGTGTTTCCATGGAAGATTGATGGTGTGTATAGCAACCCATTAACCAGATGTATAGAGGCTTTGAATAAAAAGGAAAGAAGCTGCTGCTTTAAAAATTTAGTAAAATGTGGTCATATACATCTAAGTCTCCCCTAAGAGGCAGTTAACTCAAGTAACTGTGGTAGTTAAGTGCAAGTTACCTGTAATAAACCTCCACAGTCCCAATTCGAATTCTGTCATACGCTCTTGACCTTTCTTATGTGGGTTTTCTCTTCTGAAAGTGCTGTTTTGAGAACTAATTAAATCTATTCACATAGGCAGTTAAAATTGTGCTTGGTAGTTAAGCATTCAACAAATGAGATCTATTGTAAATTAATATTTACTAGTAAATACTGTATCCTTCTGTAAGTACGTCAGGGAAAGTTTCTCATCTCAATCTACTGGGGAAAATTTCTTAGTTCAGAATGATGTTTGTTAAACTACTGGGATTTTAAAAATTATTAAGTCTGTGTGTTTTAAGAGAAAAAAAATTGTCAAATATAAAGGCATTGTCATGTAGCTTAATTGTAGGTAATTTTATTTGTGGAATATGGCTGGTATTAACTTTCTGGACTCTGCAGAGAGACGATAGTTCACTTCTTCCTTTTTATAGTCGAAATGGATGATCCATGTTGAAAAAAATATGTATATATAATAAAATAGGATTCAAAATGAGACGTAAGCATCCCCATAAGGAGAAGTAAGTCTATCACACCTCACCTCTGTTATTACATCTTTAAAATTACTTTTATTTCTATTTATATGCCTTATGTTATTAATTCTTAGCCTTCTCAATTTTAAGTAATATGTTTATTCAATTCTTTTTTTAAATAACCTAAGATTTTTCCACTTATTTCTCCCTCTGAAGAATGAGAATATGTCTCACAGTACACACCTTCTACCTGTCTCTCTTCACCTATCATTTAAAAAAGATGTAAGATGTTCAATAATTATAAACAAGCAAACAAACAAATACATAATAAATACATACTATCGGTTGTCTTTAAATTCGGAGTCAAAAACTCACTTGTGTCCAGGCAATTAGTCAGCCCTTTGGGTCCTATATGGAGCTCCTGCCCTACAACTTCCAATCTTGAGTATGGAGGCGCTTGGGCTAATGCTTGCCGGATTGGTTTCATTTTTCATTCCAACCACAGCAGTTCCATTAAGCAGATGTCTAGAGTGTTTCTACCTTCCAGGAAATTGCAGACTTCTCTTATTGGCTTATATTTCTTCTCTATTTTTGCTTACATGGGTGGATCATTACATATTTAATTATCAATTGCTTTGCTATAATTAAAGTTGGTTTTCAGGGGTAAATCAAGAAATGTGTGTGTTCATTTTCAATTCTCAGAGTTTGTCTTTCTACAAAAGTGCTGCAACAGAAGGACATACTTATTAGGATAACACCAAATAAGTGTTAATTATTATTTCAAACAGTTTCTTTTCAAATTTTCTATTTTACATAAATAATGTGAATGAAAAATTTATAGAATTTTACTTGATAAAATTCTATTTTCTTGCCAGGGAATATGGGAATGTTTTAACATAGCAATGAATTTTATCACTATTGTGATGTTATTTACACTTTAGTATATTTAACTCATTCAAAAATGGCTTATATTTTCTATTATATATATATAATTATATATATGTAAATACATCTCTATATATCATTTCTCTCTCTATATATATATATAGAGAGAGAGATATATATATATCTTCTCAGTAGCTATTATGATTCTGTAACAGAAAGTAAATATTATAACAGAAAAAAACTGAAATTTATCATGTCAAGTGTACGTTTCTTTTTACTTTAGAGAAAACATCTTTTTCTCTAATACTTTGTACTGGAAATGTCATCTTATGACAAAGTAAATACAAAGAGCCAAATATATATATATAGTTTTGTACACCTATACTCTACATAGGTGATTTCAATCAGAGAATATATGAAACACGAGGAGGTGGATCTGGATATACATCAGGTAGAAGGTAGCCAGAATAAGTTGGTAGAATTTTATCTAGTTGATGCTATGCAAATAGAATTACTAATGAGTTTTGACTGCATTAAGGATATAAACTTCATTTAAAAGATATTTTTGAATATAAGTTTTTTTGAAAATGGCATTCTTGGCCGGGCGCGGTGGCTCACACCTGTAATCCCAGCACTTTGGGAGGACAAGGTGGGCGAATCACAAGGTCAGGAGTTCGAGACCAGCCTGGCCAATATGGTGAAACCCCGTTTCTACTAAAAATACAAAAATTAGCCAAGGGTGGTGGTGGGCGCCTGTAGTCCCAGCTACTCAGGAGGCTGAGGCAGGAGAATTGCTTGAACCCGGGAGGCGGAGGTTGTAGTGATCCAAGATTAGGCCACTGCACTCCATCCTGGGAGACAGAGTGAGACTCCGTCTCATTAAAAAAAAGGAAAGAAAATGGCATTCTTAAGTATATGCACTGGGTAAAAAAAAAGAACAAAAAACAAACAAACAAAAAAAACAGACAGGGCACATAACAAAAACATGTCTTTGTTATTTCTATTACAGGAAATAAAGGAGAAGTGCTTCAGTCAGCCAACTTTTAAAAGGTGAGACCCAGGTCAACAGTGAAAGTAAAACAGCAGTGCCTCAAATAGGAAAATACACTCCTTAATAAACTGTTTCTCAAAAGAAACATGGCTTATTTAGTATTACAGAATAGAAATATTAAACACACACATTCGTATCTGTGTATGTTTCCAAAACTGTCACACAACAGTTGTATTTTCTGTGTTTGTCCTGCAGTTCCTGTTCTTTTTGTCAGTTTACTTTATGTCCTTATGCAGTCTAAAGTTGGTTGTTAAATTCCAGGGAGCACGCTGTGTTTGATAGATCTTAGAATTCTGAACTTCACTCTTAATATGGCTGAAACCATTCTCTGACTGATCTGTCTCCTTGTATATCTCATTATATCCCCATGCTAATTTGGAGCTGGATATAGATGAGTGTAAAAGAGATGAGTAGTTATTGATGTGATAGTTGTTTGCTGCAATGCGGTGGACTTTTTTTCTTTTTTTTTTAAGCAGTCATCTTTTCTTTTTCTCTTTGTTTTTCACACAGCAACACATTTCAAAACTTTACAAATCAAATGGTTCTTATTGCAGATGAAAACCTTAGATAGAAAATAATTGGTTTAAGTCAACAGCTTCTATGGCCTTTCATGACAGTTAAATTTATGGAGTATCATAAAACAGTATTAAAAGTGTGCATATATTCAAATAGTAGTTGAAAAGAAAGCTGTAGCATTAACTATTTCTACTAATGTCTTTGGCTAGTACATAACATGATTCATTCGCTACTGGCATTTTGTAAAAATTCAGCACAAATTTCTGGAACAAAATGTAAACAGAAATTAACTACTATTAGAAGGTCCTCTGCCATTTTGCCTACCTTTCATCATTTATTTTCTCTCATTTGTGATTTAACAACACACGTTATTTAAACTGAAATTCATGCAGTATAGATGTAGTAATTTAACATGTAAAATTTAAACTGCCTAAAACAAACTAGACATTTCAGTTTCTCTTGACCATAAGTCCTATTATTTTAGCAACCAAGAAATTCCAAGGTTTTCTATGTGGTGAATAGACTAGCATTAAAAAAATGAGTCATGGTGCACACTAAAATTATTATGGGGAGTTAATTCATATTTCAGCTATTTATAATAATTTGTATTCATAGAGCACAATTGTTAACACATTCTGGGCAATGTGTCAGGTTCAGGGTCTCAAGTATAAAGGACATGGGCTCTGTCCCCAATATGTGCAATATGTTGTGTGGATTTTGAATTCATCTTTTTTGAGGAATATGTTCCAAGTATTTCATTTGGCCAACTTCCTCTGAGAAAAGTAGAACATTTATTTAATCAAGAGAACCATATAGCTCTTCACAAGATCCCTCTGAATCATACTAAGGCCACTAGAGAGCTAAGCTTCACTTTTCAGAATGGATAATGAAGTTGATTTTCTTTAAAATGAGCAGTTAAGTTTATTTGGAGAAATAATTTTTTTAGTTTAAGAAATTCATAGTATAGAATTTAAACTTTAATCACATTATGGCAAATATTTTGAAAACACTTATTATTGCAACATAATCCATGAGAACAAACCAGACTAAGATTGAGACAAATGGCAAATAGGGTTTGTTAATGATACCTGTATTTGAGATTGACAATTTTTTTCTTATCTATAAAATGTGACAATATCAATTTATAGTTGTACAGATAAATAGAGGATTTTGGTGTAAGTTAGGCCTGGTTGGTGTTTCTACTACCTAATAGTAACCTTGAAAAGCTAATTTAGCTGCTTTGAAATAAATTTTGCCTGTCAATAAAAATAAAAATAGATATCTCAAAATGCTGACTAAAGACAACCTTCAGAATGAGAGAAAATATTTGCAAATTATGTATTTGACAAAAGATATATGTTCATAATCTCCAAGAAACACAAACAATTCAAAAAGAAATAACAGAAAAAACAAATCACCCCATTAAAAAGTAGGCAAAGGACTTGAACAGATAATTTCTCAAAAGAAGACATACAAGATACCAACAAACACATGAGAAAGTGCTCAATATGCCTGGTCATCAGAGAGTGCATATTAAGGCAACAATGAGTTACCATCTCATGCCAGTCAGAATGGCTACTATTAAAAAGTCAAAACACAACAGATGTTGGTGAGGATGCAGAGAAAAGGGAACACTTACACACTATTGGTGGGAATGTAAGTTAGTACAACCACTATGGAAAACATATGGAGCTTTATCAGAGAACTAAAACCAGAACTACCATTTGACACCACAATACCACTACTGAGTATCCAGCCAAAGAAAAATATATCATCATATTTAAAAGACATCTGCACTTGTATGTTTATCGCAGCACCATTTACAGCAAAGACATGAAATCAACCTACGTGCTCATCAACAGTGTATTGAATAAAGAAAACATGGTATATATACACTATGGAATACAACTCAGCCATAAAAAATAAATAAAACCATGTCTTTTGCAGCAACATGGTTAGAAGTGTAGGTCACTATACTTATTTATTTATTTATTTATTTATTTATTTATTTATTTATTTGAGACAGAGTCTGTCTCTGTCACCCATGCTGGAGTACAGTGGCACCGTCTTGGTTCACTGCAACCTCCACCCTCTGGGTTCACGCCATTCTCCTCTCCTGCCTCAGCCTCCCGTGTAGCTGGGATTACAGGCCTGGGCCATCACACCTGGCTAATTTTTGTAATTTTAATAGAGATGAGTTTTGCCATGTTGGCCAGGCGGGGCTTGAATTCCTGACCTCAGGTGATCTTCCCACCTTGGCCCCTCAAAGTACTGGGATTACAGGCATGAGTCACTGTGTCAGGCCTGGAGGCCATTACTGTAACATAACTCAGTAACAGAAAATCAAATACTGCATGTTCTCATGTACAAGTGGGAGCTACACAATGCGTACACATAGATACGCAGAGAAAAATAACAGACACTAGGGACTCCAAAAGTGTGGAGGAGGGAAATGGTTGATGGTTGAAAAATTACCTATTGGGTACTATGTTTACTATTCAGGTAATGGGTACACTAGAAGCCCAAACCTCACCATCATGCAATATACCCATGTAACAAACCTATACATGTACCTCCAAGTCTATAAACATAAAATATACTGTTTAAAAACTGAACTATTGTATTAAAATACATGTAAAATACTTAACTCGTAGCTATTACGTGTGGATATAATATGGATATGTATTATATATATGTGCATGTAGAGGACAAACACATATATACACTTTTTCATATTACAAGAAGGATCTAAAGCAATCTACAACACAAATAGTCAACAAAAGTAAAAATTACTAGATGGGAAATTCATTTCTGGAAATGGTGAGGAGACTTGTATATTGTAAAAGCTTCCATAAATAACAAATTATAATCTGGAAAAAATATTTCCTAAAAAATGATTTGAGGCCGTGGAGATTGAAAAAATGCAAAAAAAAAGGAAGGCAATGAAAATATTCAAAGAGATATAAAGTGGATAATATTTGTGTTAATGAGGTCCCCTCTCCCTTCTAAGAGTCCTCTCCACTCCACAAAATATGATGGTAAAACTAAAACAAAAATTAGTTTATACAGCTTTAGGTATTAGAGGACAGGGTTCAAGATTGCCAGAGTGACTAGAAAGTGAGGTAAAGCTTGATTTAAAAAAAAAAAAAAAGTATGAAGAAGAGAAACCCCCACATCTGCAGCTAAACTCCATCCAAAAACTTGGGTAGTTTTCAGACTGCACATGTGTAGGGGTGCCTCCAAGGGGCCTAGTGGAAAGTAAGACCTAGAAGAATGAAAACACCACAGACTGAAGATTTTAGCTGCTGCCTATTGCAAAGGAAATGAAGTTTGGAATTTGAGTACAGTCAAGTAATATTCTTGCTAAAACAACAAATAATGTTATTTAAATGATGCAAACAGCATCCAGAGACTCTATAAGGTATTGTTCCAAATGTACAATATACAATTAACATTGCTAAATATTTGAAAAGGGAGAAAAATAAGATATATTCAACAGACAAAAGATTCAAACTGATAATGAAATGATAAGGAGATTAGAATAAGAATCAAAGGACTGTAATTCTAAAACCTAATAAACACATTATAAGATAATAAAATTGCTTACCAATCTCTCTCATGGATAGAAACACATTCAGTCAATGTGATTTATTCACCATATTAAACAAATAATGTAGAAGGATCATATAATCTTTCCACAGATGCAGAAGGCAAAAAGTTAGCAAAATTAACACCCATTAAGGATATAAACTCTCAGCAACTTAAGAATAAAAAGAAACTTCTTAAAGCTCTTAATGCCTACCTCATCCCTTCTCTCAAAAAAAAAAAAAAAAAAAAAAAAGAAAAAAGAAAAAAGAAAAAAAGCTATAACTATCATCATGTTGATGCTTATTGGTGAGATATTGAATTTTCTCTTCCTACAATCAGGAACAAGACAAGGTTACAACTCACTCTCATCATTTTTCTGTCAACATTATAGTGTAGGCCCTGGCCATTTCAATATGCATGAGAGATAAATAAAAGTCACAAAAATAGAAAAGAGAGAATGAGATAGTCTATATTCACAGATGGCATGATATTGAAATAAAATAAAACAAGATCTATAAATTAACCACTACAGCTAAATAACTGCAGTCTGCAAAGCAGCAGGATGCAAAGACTATACATGAAACTGCATTTCTATATATTAGCAGTAAATAATTTGAAAATAAAATTTATAAAAATCAGTTTACATTAGAATTTAACAACATACTAACATTAGAATAGAACTTAACAAAAGCTGTGCATGACTTTTTTTTTTTTACTGAAAAGTATAAAATAAAACCGAGGGAAATTGAAGAAGTCAAAACTAAATCAAGAGGTACACCATGTTCATAAAATGAAAGTCTCAAATTGACTTTCCATGAATTAATTTATGAATTCAATGAACCTTAGTCATAATTCAGAGGCTTTTTTGCTGGACTCTGACATGATGATTCTAAAATAAGATTCACATGACCAAGATTAGTAAAATGATTTTTTTAAATGAACAGTAAATTTGGAGAATCTACAGTACTAAATTTTGGCATAAGAGTATAAAAATGAAAAAAAAAAAAAACCCAAAAAACAAAAAAACAAAAACAAACAAACAAAAAAACACAAGTCCAGGAATAAACCACATTTATTCTGGTCAATTGATTGTGACAAAGGTTCCTAAGAAAATCAGTGAATAAATGAAAATCCTTTTCAAAAATTTCAGGATTGACTAGTTTAATAATTAAAAAGTGAGAGACACTATTCAAAGACATTTCTAAACGTTGTGTTTCTGCTTGTTCTTAGATTGTAAAAAGAAAAACAAATTCAAAGGTTTCATATATGCTTACAATAATCTATTTTTATTTTAAGCATTTATCTTAGATTTTAATAATTCTTTTTTAAATAAAACACAATTTTGCTATTTCTCTTTATTAATATGCTTAAAGTTACCTAGTTTTAGCATATTAAGCTATTGTTTGAAGCATTTAAAACATAACAATACTATACCTTTAACAATAAACAAAAATTTCTCAAATCTTCCTAACTGTCCTGATATTTTATGACTTGTTTCTAAAGGTTGGCGCCTTTATAATAACAAAAATAAGTGGAGGGATAGAAAAGTCTGCCATTTTACATCACGTTTGGTAGAATGTAAGGCAGTACAACATAGATTTTTGGGTTGAAAGTTAGGAATTATGGGTGGCATCTTCAATAATTTCACAAACTCTTTTCCCAACAGAATCTTGTCCAAATAATGATGTAATTATTTCTTTCTTTGGCAAATAATTGGATATATCTTTATATTTTAGCACTCTGCATAATTGTCATCACAAAAAATAAATATATAATTGCAAAAGGGCTGAGACTTGATTGAAGTCCTATTCTAAATGGGTAAGATTGTAACATGTGTTAGTCTTTCCACAAAATATTTAAAAAGTAATTCAGATTTACTTTCTCTGAGAATATCACTGAAATAATTTGAGTGCCCTGACTCTATTTTGAGAAACTTCAAATAGATTCTTAAACTACAGCGGTAAATCTGGTTCCCTATGTAAAGAGATAACACATAATTCCCCATTTTACCTGTGAGACAAGGAAGGTAATATTGATATCATTGGTGTATTCCTTTGAAGAAGGGAAAGTCTGAAACTTGAATTGGTAGATTTCAGATGGGGCAGGACTTTTACACATTAAAGTCAAATAATATAAGACATCACAAAATATGTGGCTAAGATTAATTTAAATAAAATTATAAAATAAATGTATAAAGTATAGCTATTTGGGATTATAGAATATATAAATACACACACACGTATTATATATATTTAGCATAATTAAATCAAGCTAATTAACATGTTTATCACCTCACTTATCATTTTTTATGGAGAGAATTTTGAAATTTATTTTTTTCAGTTATTTAAAAATATATATTTTTGACTATAGTCACTCTGTTGTGCAACAGATCTCAAAACCTATTTCTTCCATCTATCTGAAGCTTTGTACCCTTTGATGAATAACTCTCCATTTACTTTCTCTTCACCACCATCCAGACTCTGAAAAACATCGTTCTGCCCTGTATTTATTTGAGTTTAACTGTAATATTCCACACATATGTAAGGTCATTCAGCATTTGTCTTTTTGTGACTGGCTTATTTCACTTAGCATAATGTCCTCCAGATTTACCCACGTTGTTGCAAAAGACAGATTTTCACTCCTTAAAGACCAAACAATGTTCCATTTTGTATATATATACCACAGTTTATCTATTCATTCACCTGCAATGGACACTTAGGTTGATTTCACATCTTGGTTATTGTGAATAATGCTGCAATGGACATGGGAGTGCAGATAATCCTTTAATATACTGATTTTAGTTATTTTGGATAGATAACCAGACATTAGTTTACTGGCTTATATGGTAGTTCTGGCTTTATTTATTTATTTTTTTTAAGAAGCCATCATATCATTTTTCCAAAATGGCTGTACTAATTTAACATTTTCATCTACAATGCATAAGAGTTCCCTTTACTTCACTTTCTCCCCAACACATTTTCATCTTTTTGATAAAAGCCATTCTAACAGTTGTGAGGTGATATCTCATTATGATTTTCATTTTCATTTCTTTAATGATTAGTGATGCTGAGTATTTTTTCATGTCCTATTTTGCATTTGTATATCTTCTTTAGAAAAATGTCGTTTAGGTTCTTTGCCCATGTTTAAATCAGGATACATGGGTTCTTTCTATTTAGTTGTTTGAGTTCCTTATATGTTTTGGACATTAACTTCTTATCAGATGTATGGTTTGCAAATATTTTGTTCCTTTCTAAGAATTCACCAAAATATTGTTAAAATTGATAAATAAATTTAGTAAAGTTTAATGATGCAAAATCAACATACAAAAATCAGTAGTGTTTCTATATAGAAATAATAACCTAAATCTGAAAATGAAACTAAGAAAGCAATCCTCTTTACAATAGCAACAAAAAATTTAAAACTGGAATGTAAATTTAATCAAGGAGGTAAAAAAAACCTGTGTACTTAAAACTGTAAAATACTGATGGAAGAAACTGGAAAAGACAGACATAAATGGAAACTTATCTTATGGCCATGGGTTGCAAGAATTCATGTTGTGAAAATACCCATACTATCCAAAGCGATCTACAGATTCAGTGTGATTCCTATCAAAATTCCAACACCGTTTTGCACAGAAATAGGAAAAAAGAAAAGATTCAAATTCAAGTGGAACCACAAAATACCTTGAATAGACAAAACAATCTTGAACAAAAGAGCAAAGCTATAGGTATCACACTCTCTGATTTTAAAACATTATTACATGATTGTAATCAACACAGTATTTTACTGCCATTAAAACAGATATATTGACTTAAGGAACAAATAAGCAAACTCAAAAATAAACTCACACTTCCATGGTCAACCGATTTTTGACAAGGTGCCAAGAAAAGCATAGAGGAAAAAACAGTCTCTTCCATAAATACTGTTGGGAAAGCTAGAATCCACATGCAGAAGAATGAATTCGACCTTTATCTTACATCATACACAAAAATAAACTCAAATTAAATTAAAGACTTAAATATAAGATATAAAACTGTAAAACTATTAGAAGAAAACAGGGGAAACTCTACGACATTTGTCTGAGCAATGACTTTTAAAATATGATCCAGAAATCACAGGCAACAAAAGCAAAAATAGACCAATGAGATGTCATCAAAATAAAAAAGGTTTTGCATAGCAAACAATTAACTAATTGAGGAGATAACCTGAAGAATATTGTGTTAAAATAAAATATGAACCAATATACTAGTTATGGTGTGAATAGTTTTGTCCCTTTTAAAATTGATGTGTTAGAAACTTAATCTCCAATGCAACAACACTGGGAGGAGAGGCCTAATTAGAGGTGTTTAAGTCATAAAGGCTCTGCCCTCGTGAATGAATTAATGCAGCTATGAAAAGGATTTATCTGCATAGGTTTACTTTCTTTTACTCTTCTGTCAGGTGGAGAATGCGGGGTTTAAGTCACTGTCTAAAGAGGCAGAGAAACCAAGCCCTATTATGCCAGTGCTTTTATCTTAGACATTCCAGCCTCCAGAACTGTGAAAAATAAACTTATTTTCTTTATAATGTACCCAGTATATAGTATGGCAACATAGCAGAACAACAACAACAAAAAAGACAATATGACGTTATGCCTTGAAATATTTTAAAATATAGTATTAGATTTACACTCTAAGACATGTGCTTTTTAAAAAATCAATATCCAATCTTTAGAATGAATCTTGGAATATATAATAGATTATAATATTCTCAGTTAATGTCCCATGTTCTGTGCTTTTTTCCCCAGTAGCAATGCTTTTTCCCTAGGTAACCTCAAAACTTTTTTGAGGTTACTAATGAACATTGACTATTGGGCCATTCTTTCTCAGTTAGATTAGTGATAGCAGTGTTTGTAAATTTAATTGAAGCCCCATTATTTCTAAATTAGCTTTTCTAGCATGAATTTTGACTGTCTCTGGTTTTATGTTTCAATCCTATAACCAAGCTTATAATTGTATATTCATATTAATTCATTTAATTTAAAAAACATAATATAGCAGATGCTAATTCCTTTCAACATATTTATGTTGATAATGATCTAAAGTAAGTAATAACCTTCAATTTAGTTTTTGTTGCTCCTGTTTCCATATCCGGTTTTTATGTTAACAGATGTATTACTTTTAAATATTTTAACATTTTAAAATTAATTATTGAATTATATTTGAGATAAGATGAACTATGAATATTTAAAATATACAATTTGATGTATTAACATATGTAAGCACCCATGAAACCATTATCATAAAAAGATAATAAACATATCTCTCACCCTAAAAGTATCCTTATTATTATTATTATTATTTTTTATATCTTCTGCCATTTCACAACTTTCCTCTTCCCCAAAGAAATGATTGGTCTATATTCTATCATTATAGATTAGTTTGAATGCTCTAGAATATTGTATACATAGAATTGTAAAGCATATATTCTTTTTTGTCTGCCTTCTTTATCCACCCTAATTATTTTAAAATTAATTCATGTTTTGGTTGTTTCAATTGTCTATTGTTTTGTGTTGATATTCATTCCATTGTATGGATATACAACAGTTTGTTTTTCCACTCACCTGTTGATAGAAATAATGGTGGTTTTCAGTTTTGTCCTTTTATGGGGTACATGTGCAAATAAAACTACTATAAGAAATTATGTACAAGCCTTCCTCTTACCATATGTAGTTTTTTCTCTTGAATAAATACCTAAAAATTAAAAGTTTGGGTAATATGTTATGGGTATGTTTACAATTCCTAAGAAATTGACAAACTTTTTTGAAAGTTGATTGCACCGTTTTACATTCATACCATAATCCTTGTCAATACTTGCCATGGACATTTTTTTTTCAACATCTGATCAATGGATAAGATAAACTAATTGAGGTTTTTATTTGGATTTCCCTAGCAACTAATTATATTGACCATCTTCAATTTGCTTATTTATCATCTTTGCTTCTTTTTATTAGACATATGCTTTGCAGATATTCTCTGTTACTTGTATATTCTTGGTTAACATTTTTGGTTTTCCCTCTGAGGAATATTTCTTACCAAAGGTCACAAGGATTTCATCCTATATTGTCTTCCAGAAGTTTTACAGTTTTGTAACTTTCATGTAGATCTATGATTCATTTAATTTTTGTGTGTGATGCAAGTTTATAAATGACATTTTATTTCATACAGATGTCCAAGTGTTTCAGCACTGTTTGTAAAGACTACCTTTAAACTACTATATTGCATATGTACCTTTGTTAAAAGATCAATTGTCTGAATATGTGTGGTTTTATTTTAGACAATCTATAATCCCTCATTAATTATTTATCTGTATCTGTACCAACCATACTGTCTTGATTACTCTAGCTTGAAATCAAATAGTTACAGCACTCCGACTGTGATCCCATTTTAAAAATTATCTTTGCTTTTCTAAGTTCTTTTTATTTTTACATGAATTATAAAAGAAGTTTTAGCAACTTTTGCAACAAAAAAGGCATTTAGGTTGTTACGAAGAGGGCACTGAATCTATAGAACACACTGACAATTTTATTTGTACGAATTTATGGAGTACATGTGCAATTTCGTTGCATGCACGGATTGTGCAGTGGTCAAATCAGGGCTTTTACAATATCCATCACCTGAATAGCATTAACCAATTTCTCCTCAATCTACCCCATCCTACCTGCTCTTTACACTTCAGAGTCACCATTTCCTGTCATTCCATTTTCTATAACCATGTGAACATATTTCCTAGCAATGATTTATGAGTGAGGACAAACAAATTGGTCTGTCTGTGTCCGGCTTGTTTCACTTAAAATAATGATGTTGCTGTAAAAGACATGATTTCATTCTTTTTTATGAATGAATAGTATTCCATTGTGTATATATGCCACATTTCCTTTATCCATTCATCTATTGATAGACATTTAGGTTGATTCCACATATTTGCTGTTGTCAATAGTGCTGCAATAAACATATGACTGCAGGTGTATTTTTGATATAATAATTTTTTCCCTTTGTGTAGATACCCAGTAGTGAGATAGCTGGATAAAAAAGTAGTTCTATTTTAAATTCATTATGAAATCCACATATTGATTTCTGCAGAGGCTCCACTAATTTATATTCCCACTAACAGTGTATAAGAGTTTCCTTTTCTCCACATCTTTGACAACATCTGTTATTTTTTGTCTTTTTATTAATAGTCATTTTGACTGGAATAAGATGACGTCTCATTGTGGTATTGATTTGTATTCATCTGATGATTAGTGATGGTGAGCCTTTTTGAATATACCTGTTGGCAATTTCTAAGTTTTGTTTTTGAACAATGTGTGTTCATGTCCTTACCTGACTTTTTAATAAAATTAATATTATTTTTCATTGCTGTTGTTGAGTTTCTTGAGTTCCTTGTACATTCTAGATTTAGTTCCCTGTCCCATAGTTCACAAATATGTGTTTTTCCTATTCAACAGGTTATCTCTTCATGCTATTGATTATCTCTTGAGTTGTGCAGAAGTTTTTAAGTTCCATTTATCTATTTTTATTATTGTTGCCTATATTTTTGAGTTCTTAGCAATAAATCATTGGCGTAGACAAAGGTACAGAAGAGTTATTCCTAGTTTTTTTTCAGTATTTTTATAGTATCAAGTGTAAGTCTTTAATCCACTTTAAGTTGATTTTCGTAAATGGTGAGAGATGTGGTCCAGTTTCATTCTTCTTAATATGGTTTTCCAATTTTTTCAGCACCGTTTAAAAAGGGTGTTATTTCCCCAGAGATGTTCTTGCTAACTTTGTCAAAGATCAGTTGGCTTTATTTATGGATTTTCTATTCTGTCCCATTGATCTGTGTATCTATTTTTATCTCAGTACCATTCTGCTTAGGTTACTACGGACTTGATTATAATTTGGAGCCATAAAACATGATACCTCTAGCTTTGTTACCCTTTGCTCAGAAATGCTTTGGCTATTCTGGCTCTCCTTGAGTTTAATATATCTATTTTATGATTTTTTTCTAATTCTGTGAAAAATGATGTTGGTATTTTAATAGGAATTGCATTGAATCTGTAGATTTCTTTGGGTATATAATAATTTAAATATTATTAATTCTTCTGATCCATGAGCATGATGTGTTTTTCCGTTTGTGTCATTTACGCTTTCTTTCATCACTGTTTTGTAGTTTTCCTTGTGCAGATCTTTCACCTTCTTTATGAAACTTTTCGTAGATTTTTTTTGTAGCTACTGTAAATGGTATTGCCTTCTTGACTTATTTCTCAGCCAGATTGTTATTGATATATGGAAATGCTACTACATTTTTTATGTTGATTTTGTATTCTGTAACATAACTGAATTTATTTGTGAGATATAGGAGTTATTTGGTGGAATCTTTAGGTTTTTTTAGATACAGATTCATACCATCAGCATACATGGATAATTTGACTTCTTCTTCTCCAATCTGATTATTATTATTATTATTTACTTGCTCGATTGCTCCACTTAGGACTTCCCGTACTGTGCTAAATAGGAGTGTTGGAAATTGGTCATGTTTCATTTCTTAGAAAAAATGCTTTCAATGTTTTCCCATTCAGTATGATGCTAGCTGTGGGTTTATAATATATGGCTTTTATTATCTCGAGTTATCTTCCTCCTATGCCTACTTTGTGAAAGTTTTTATTATGAAGAGATGTGAGTTTTTATCAAATATTTTTTCTGTGACTATTGAGAAGACCATAGGGTTATTGTCCTTGATTTTTTTCATGTAATTTGCGGTGTTTATTGATTTGCGTATGTTGAAACATCTTTCCAAACTGGGATAAAACCCACTTTATTGTAGTGCGTTGTGTGTGTGTGTGTGTGTGTGTTTTTTTGTTTGTTTGTTTGTTTTTTTTTTTTGATGTCCTATTGGATTTAGTTTGCTAGTATTTTGATGAGGATTTTTGTTTCCATGTTCATCACGGATATTAGTCTGTATTTTTCTTTTTTTGTTGTTGTGTCTTTGGTTTTTGCATCAGAATGATACTGGTTTCATAAACTGAAATGCAGAGAATTCACTCCTCAGTTTTTTTGGAACAGGTTCAGGAAGATTAGCATTAGTTCTTCTATGTATGTTTGGCAAAATCTGGCTGTAACCCACCTGCTCCTGGGCTTTTCTTTTTTGGAAGGTTTTTTTTACTGTTTCAATCTTACTACTCATTATTTGTTTGTTTGGGGTTTTTATTTCTTCCTGGCTCAATCTTGGGAGGGTGTAGGTTTCCAGGAATTTGTGTATTTCTTCTAAGTTTTACCGTTTGCGAGTGTATAGTTATTCATAATAGTCTCTGATGGTCTTTTGTATTTCTATGGGATCAACTGGAATTGTAATGCCTTCTTTTTTATTTCTAATTTTGCTTCTTTGATGCTTGTCTCTTATCTTCTTGGTTAGTCCAGCTAGTGGTTTATCAATTTTGTTTATCATTTTGCAGAACCAACTTTTTATTTTGTTAATTCCTTATATATTTTTAGTCTGTATTTCATTTATTTCTGATCTGATCTTTGTTATTTCTTTCATCTTGCTAATTTTGAGTTTGGTTTGTTTTTGCTTTTCTTGTTCCTTTAGGTGTGTTAGATTGTTAATGTGTAATCTTTTTACTTTTTAAATGTAGGCATTTAATGCTATAAATCGCCCTCTTAGCACTGATTTTGCTGTATTCCACATCTTTTGCTGTATCCGAAAAGGTGTGGGATACAGGAAAATCAGTGATAGAAGGGTGATTTGTATATTTGGTTTATTTATCTGGGTTTTCATTTTCATTTTCAATTTTTTTAATTTCTATGTTGACTTTCTCATAGACCCGTTGGTCATTCATGAGCATGTTGTTTTATTTTCATCAATTCGTATAATTTCCAAAGTTCCTTTGGGTAGTGACTTCTAGTTTTATTCCACTATGGGCTGAGAAAATAATTGATACGATGTCAATTAAAAATGTTTCTGTTGAGAGTTGTTTTGTACCCAAATACATGGTCTATCATGGATAATGTTTCATGTACTCTGAATTGATGAAAACAATGTATACTCTGCAGTTGTAGAATGTTGCATAAATGTCTGTTAGGTCCATTTGGTTTAAAATCTAGTTTAAGTCCTATATTTCTTTGTTGAATTTCTGTCTCATGCTATGAGTAGGATGTCGAAGTTCTCCACTATTATTGTATTGCTGTCAGTCTCTAACTTTAGGTCTAGTAGTATTTGCTTTATGAATCTGGGTGCTGCAGTGTTGAGTGCCTACGTATCTTGAATTGTTATATCCTTTGGCTGAATTAATCCATTTGTCATTATACAATGACTTTTGTCTTCTTTTACTGGTTTTAAATTATAATCAATCTGTTTTTTTTCTGATATATATTCCTCCAGCTTTTGATTTTTGTTGGGTGGAATATCTTTTACCACCCTTTTACTTTTAGTCTGTATATATCTAGAGGAAAGGTGAGTTTCTTGTAAGCAGCGTGTGGTTGGATTATGTTTTTTTTTTTTTAATCCATTCTGCCGATCTGTATCTTTTAACTGATACAGATGCCTCATTTACAATCAGGATAAAATT
Organism: Papio anubis; assembly: GCF_008728515.1. Lineage (NCBI taxonomy): Eukaryota > Metazoa > Chordata > Mammalia > Primates > Cercopithecidae > Papio > Papio anubis. The sequence continues at coordinate 34,293,493 of NC_044990.1, forward strand.
GTTATGAGAGGTTTGTTCCTGTCATATTGTTCATTAATTTCTAGTTTTTTTAATTTTTAAATTTTTTAGATTAAAATTATTATTTTTAAGATTTCAATAGTTTTTTATGGAGCAGGTTGTGTTTGGTTACATGGATAAGCTATTCGGTGAGTGATTTCTGAGATTTTGGTGCAATCCATCACCTGAGCAGTGTACACTGTATCCAATATGTAGTCTTTTATCCTTCACCCTACTCCCACTCTTCCCTCTGTATCCCCAAAGCCCATTGTATCATTTGTACACCTTTATGTCTTCATAGCTTAGTTCCCACTTATAAGTGAGAGCATATGATATTTGGTTTTCCATTCCTGAGTTACATAACTTGGAGTAATGGTCTCCACCTCCATCCAGGGTGCTGTGTATGTGATGGTTTTGTTCCTTTTTATGGCTCAGTAGTATTCCATGGTATATATGTATGTATATGGCACAGTTTTATTTATCTACTCATTGGTTGATGGGCATTTGGGCAGGTTCCATGTTTTTGCAATTGTGAATTGTGCTGCTCTAAAAATGTGTGTGCAAATATATTTTCCGTATAATGACTTCTTGTCTTGTGAGTAGATGCCTAGTAAAAGGATTGCTGGATTAAATGGTAGATCTACTTGTAGTCCTTTAAAGAGTCTGCTATTGCTTTTCATAGTGGTTGCACTAGTTTACATTCCCACCAACAGTGTAAAAGTGTTCTCTTTTCACCACATCCATGCCAAGATCTATTATCTTTTGATTTTTAAATTATGGATATGCTTGCAGGAGTAAGGTGGTATCACATTGTGGTTTTGATTTGCATTTACTTGATGATGATTAGTGATATTGAGCATTTTTTATTATGTTTGTTAGCCATTTGTGTATCTTTTGAGAATTATGTATTCATGTCCTTAGTCCACTTTTTAATAGGATTTGATTATTTCTTTCTGGTTTGTTTTTGAGTTCCTTTTAGATTCTAAATATTACTATTTTGTCAAATGCATAGTTTGCAAATATTTTCTACTGCTCTGTTGGTTGTCTGCTTACTCCGCTGATTATTTATTTTACTGTGCAGACGGTTTTCAGTTTAATTAAGTCCCATCTATTTATCTTTGTTTTTGTTGCATTGCTTTTGGGCTGTTGGTTATGAAGTCTTTGCCTAAACTAATGTCTAGAAGGGCTTTTCTTATGTTATCTTCCAGAATTTTTATGGGTTCAGGTCTTAGATTTAAGTCTTTGCTCCATTGAGTTGATTTTTGTATAAGGTGGGAGATGAGGATCCAGTTTCATTCTTCTACATGTGGCTTGCCAATTATCCCAGCACCACTTGTTAAATAGAGTCTTCTTTCCCCACATTTTTTTTTTTTTTTTCGTTTGCTTTGTTCAAAGATCAGTCAGCTGTAAGTATTTTGTTTTACTTCTGGCTTCTCTGTTCTGTTCCATTGGTCTAACTGCTTATTTTTATACAAGTAACATGCTGTATGGGTGATTATAACCTTACAGTATAGTTTGAATTTGGGTAATATGATACCTCAGGATTTGTTCTTTTTGCTTAGTCCTGCTTTGGCTATGTGGGCTGTCTTTTTGGTTCCGTATAAATTTTAGGATCTTTTTTCTACTTCCGTGAAAAATGATGATGATATTTTGATGGAAATTGCATTGAATTTGTAGATTGTTTTGGTAGTATGGTCTTTTTTACAATATTGATTCTACCCATCCATGAACATAGGATGTGTTTCCATTTGTGTCATCTATGATTTCTTTCAGCAGTGTTTTGTAGTTTTTCCTTACAGAGGTCTTTCACCTCCTTGATTGGGTATATTCCTAAGTTTTTGTTAGTTTGTTTGTTTTCTGTTTTTGTTTTAGCAACTATTGTAAAGGGGGTTGAATTCTTGATTTGATTCTCAGCTTGGTCACTGTTGGTGTATAGCAGTGCTACTAATTTTTGTACATTGATTTTGTATTCTGAAAATTTGCTGAGTTTGTTCATCAGATCTAGGGGCTTTTTTTACAAGTCTTTAGGGTTTTCCAGGTATACAATCATATCAACAGTGAACAGCAACTGTTGAATTATTCTTTACTGATTTGGATGCGCTTTATTCCTTTCTCTTGTCTGATTGTTCTGGCTAGGACTTCCAGTACTATGCTGACTAGAAGTGGTGAGAGTTGAAATGCTTGTCTTGTTCCAGTACTCAGGGGAATGCTTTCAACTTTTCCCATTCCATATAATGTTGGCTGTGAGTTTGTCATAGATGGCTTATATTACCTTAAGGTATGTCCCTTCTATGCCAATTTCCTAGGGGTTTAAATTATAAAGGGATGCTGGATTTTGTCAAATGCTTTTTCTGTGTCTGCTGGGATGATCATGTGATTTTTGTTTTTAATTTATGGGGTGTTTCACATTTACTGACTTGCATATGTTAAACCATCCTTGTATCCCTGATATGAAAACCATTTAATCATGATGGATTAACTTTTTGATAAGATGTTGAATTTAGTTAAGTAGTACTTTGTTGAGGATTTTTGCATCTATGTTCATCAGACATATTGGTCTGTAGTTTTATTTTTTTCTTATGTCCTTTCCTGGTTTTGGTAGTAGGGTACTGGCTTCATAGAATGATGTAGGCAAGATTTTCTCTTTTTCTATCTTTGGGAATAATGTCAATAGGAATATTACCAATTTTTGTTTAATTGGTCTGTTGGAATGGAATGAAGTTGTCTAATGAAATTCAGCTGTGAATCCATCTGATCCTGAATCTTTTTGGTTTTTTGGGGGCAATATTTTTATTACCATTTCAGTATCGCTGCTTGTTATTGTTCTGTTCAGAGTTTTTATTTCTTCCTGTTTTAATCTAGGAGGGTTGAATATTTCCAGGAATTTATCAATCTCCTCTAGGTTTTTTAGTTTATGCATAAAAGTGTTCATTCTAGCCTTGAATGGTCTTTTGTATTTCTGTGATATGCATTGTAATATCTCTCATTTCATTTCTAAATGAGCTCTTTTGGATCTTATCTCTTGGTTAATCTTGCTAATGATCTGTCAATGTTATTTATCTTTTCAAAGAACTAGCTTTTTGTTTCATTTATCTTTTGGATACTTTTGTTTTAATTTTATTTAGTTTTGCTCTGATCTTGGTTTTTTTTTTTTTTTTTTTTTCCTCATGGGTTTGGGTTTGGTTTGCTTTTGTTTTTCTAGTTCCTTGAGTTGTGACCTTAGGTTGTCTATTTCCACTTTTTCTCTTGGTGTTTTATAAATTCTTTTTTTTTTTTTTCTCTCTCTGACTGTTTCTCATTGTCGTTTGGTGGAATTCTATCATGGTATAATTTGATTTTTTTTTTTCTTTTCTTTTTTGTGATTGACTTACCAGTGAGTTTCACACTTATATGTATTTTCATAGTAATAAATGTTGCCCCTTGGCCTATAAGATCGATCAGACCTTCCTTGAGCATTTCTTGTAGGGACATGTAATAGTCACAAATTTCATTAGCATTTGCTTATCTAGCAAAGTCTTTATTTCTCCTTCATTTATGAAAGTTAATCTTGGTTGATAAAAAATTCTAGGCTAGAATATTTTTTTCTTTCTGCAATTTGAATATATCATCCCATTCTCATTTTCTGCTGAGAAGTTTACTGTTAGTCCGAAGAGGTTTTTTTTTAAGTGACCAGATACTTCGTCTTGCTGTTTTGGGAATTTGCTCTTTCACTTTGACTTTAGATATCTGATTTTCAGATCTGTGGTAAAGTTCTTTTTGCACTGCACTTTGCACATTGTCAAAAATTAACAGTATAAAAATATAGCCTCTCCTTAACCATGAGCGATATATACCCCTCTATTTTTTAGGTTGTTTAAAATTCATGCAAATTTTTTTTCATTTTAGTGTAAAGGCTTTCACAGTTTTGTTAAATTTAGTTGAGAATATATTTTTAATCTATTGTCAACTATTTAAAATATTTTATTTTTCATAACATGTTGCTATCATGCAGAAATATAATTAATTTTTAAATATTAATTTTGGTCCCTATAATTTTGATTTACTTACTTATTAATGTCAGTCATTCTTTGTTCATTTTATTAATTTTGTGTATAGATGATAATGTTTTCTGTGAATGAGAAACATTACTCTTGCTTTCCAATCTGGATGCTTTTTTTTTTTCTTTTTAATATCTGATTGCATTGTATAGTACCTCTATTCAGTACAATGTTAAAGAAGAGTAAAGAAAGGAGATATATTTTTTCTTGTCTTACATAAAAATATTTTAGGCTTTCAGAACAAATATGTTGCTAGCTGTAGTTACTTGCAAAAATTCTGTATCAGGTTGAAAAGTTTCCCTTGTTTCTTGCTTTAGTAATATTTTTGTGTTTTCTAAGTGTGTTTTTTTTTTTTTTTGTTTTTTTGTTTTTTTGTTTTTTTTTACAATTACTGTGGATGTTGAATTTTGTCAAAACTTTTATTTATTGAGGTGATTACATGGTCTTACTTTTTTTTTGTACTTTGCTTATATGTCAAATTAAATTTGTTAATTTTCAAAAGCTAAACCAATCTTAAATTTCTTACATAAATTGGTCCTGATTTATCATACTTTTAAATGTACTATTGGTCTACAATTTTCTTTTGTTGTATTTTTTACAGAATAAGTTTATTCCCTCCTTTCTGAGTTTCTTTATGATTTTGTGTAGACCTGGAATTATTTCTTTCTTAAGTATTTGGACAACCCATTTGGACTTGGGTGAGTCTTCGTGTAAAAGTTTTTATCTATAAACATAATTTAATTTCTCAGTAGACAGAGGGTTGTTCATAAAATCTATGTCCCTTCAGTGAATTTAGTATTTCAGAGGCATAAAACTATCCATAGTATTCCCTTATTACCATTTGATCATTCATAGGATCTTTAGTGATGTCTCTGCCATAATTTATAAAACAAGTAATTTATACCTTGTCTTTTTTCCCTGATCAGTCTTTCTAAAAATTTATCACTTTCTTTCACCTTTTCAAATAATTATCTTTAAGTTTTATTTTTTTTCTCTATTGTTTTTGTATTTCTTCTTTCACTGATTTCTGATTTGATCATTATTGTTTCTTTTTTCCTACTTAACAGGCATCTACTTCACTCTGATTGATCATGGAAAATTCCCTAGCCTTAGTTACTACATGTTGGAAATTACTTTTATAAAAAAATTTCATAAGTTTAGTGAACACCAGTGACCATAAATTCTATAAACACTACATCTAGGCATATTATACTCAAACTGAAGAAAACTAAAATTAAGAAGAAAGTCCTGAAAGTGGTCACAGGAAAAAAGAAAACAGCTTATTCATGGAGAAAGAAGGACATACATTACAATATGTCCTCTTATCAGTAACCATGCAACCAAGAAGATCATGGGAAAAATATGTAAATTGTCAAAAGAAAAAATAATCATCAAGGTTTATTTCCGGTGCAATTATCCTTCTAAATTGAAGGAGAAATAAATATGTTTCTAGACAAATTCATATGAGTGCATTCTCCACCATCAGACCTGCCCTGCAGGGGATACTAAAAGTTCTTTAGGGAGAAAGAAAATAACGGAAGTCAGAAACTTGTGTCTACAAAAAGTAGAGAAGAGTGTCAGAGTAGAAATACATCAAGGTAAAACAAACAAACAAAATCTTTGACTTTTCTTCTTCTTACTGAATCTAAATGGTAATTTTTGAGGTAATAATAGAAAAAATATATTGAGTGATTATAGCATATGGATACATTAAATAAATACAACATTGTTAAATGAAATGAGAGAAAAAATTAGAAATATCTTGTTGTAGTTATATAATTAACTCTTTGATCTTAATATAGATACAGATAGTTACATATAAAATACTTATAAGTATTTGTATACACATTGGGGAATATGCATGTATTTATTATTGTGGTCAGGTGAGAACACTTAGCTGCATGACCACCCTGATAACCCAGTTAGTAGGCATACCTAATACCTAGATCTTTCTTTCTAATACCATTTTGGAATTAAAACAAACAAACAAACAAACAAACAAAAAAACTAGAGATTACTGGAGAAATGGCCCCTTCTAAGATTTAGGCAGGAAATATACAAAATAAGCCTGGAGTACCAGAAAGTATGGAAATACTTTTAAAAATGATCTGCATATGTGAAGAAGACATAAGAGTCAATTGATAGGGCTTCCAATGGCTAAAGCTTGAACAATCTAAGCAGCATAAATAAATTTGTATTAGATTATAAACAAAATAATAAATATCTGTGATTCCACATTGGTATAATTAAATTGATTAAAGATAAATACAGATAAGATAAAAGTCTCCCATGCTTAAAAATTTAAAATAATTTAGATAATTCTACCCGTAAGGGCAGGGTGCATAACTCTCCACTTCTGAAGTGTAGACTTTGCATAATGATGTTTCCAAAGTGCGGTGTGAAGGCAAGTGGGAGTGGAAGTGTAAGAGCAACATTATAATTTAGAAACCTGAAAAATAAACATTATCTCAACCAGATGATCAAAGTCAAGGTAAACAGTAAAAAATCATTTGATAATATGTGCCTTTGATATGATCTGATAAAAGTTACACGTTACTTCTGTGACTTCCTCCAAGAAACCCATTAACTTCAATCAGAGATTGAGAAATACATTACACAAATTTCAATATAATGGCTTCCTACAAAATATCTGATGATTATTTTTTACAATTCTCAAAGTTTCCAACAACAAAGGAAGTCTGGGAAATTATCAATGTCAGAAGGAGCTTATGGAAACATGACAAATAAATATGATGTTTATCCTGGATGGGATAGTGAAACACTATGCCATTATACCTAACGGCATTAGGTATAAACTGAGAAAATCTGAATAACACTTTAATTTCAGTTAACTACAGCTTATAATAAAAACAATAATATATTAATATTGGTACATTGTGACATATATACTATATTAATTTAAGATGTTAATATTAGGGGGAACTGGGTATGTATATGGGAACTCTACTGTTTTTTCCTGTAATATAATGTAATCTAGGAAAACTACTGAATGCTACCATTATATGTTATCATATTTCACTTTTGTTCTATAATGTATTCATCAGGGATTCTAAGGAATGATTTTTTTCACCAAATTCATGTTTCCAAGGGCAAAATAATAATGATTAAAAAATTGAGAAGATATTTTGAATAGATGGCAATCTAAATGCCAAGTCTCATGATGATTCAAAATAAAATACCACTAAATGTAAGAACCTTATGACACAGATATTTAAAATGCCAAAATGTAATGCTATCATAAAGTAATTTATATTGCTTTTCTAAATTACCAATTTTCAAGTGTTCATTCATTAATTTTAAATGTACCATGGAATATAATTTTGTGAATAAATAGGTTTACTATTTATGTACTCACATAAAAATAGACTCCAGTATAAGCAACCAAGAAGATAGACTGTATACAGATGTGCGATATATTCAATATGATTAATCCTTGATATTTAAAGCTTAGAACCAAAATGGAATGGTACCAGCTTCAGGTAGATCAAAACTCAAGGAGAGAGTCAAGTCAGCAGCTAGGCCAGTTCATGACCCTTATAAAACATTTAATGATTGTTTATTGTTTTTAGCTTTGTAGCATTTGAACCCATCATGGATGCACAGTAAACATTATCTTAAAGCCCCCAAATAGTCATTTTGTCTCTATCTTTTAAGAAACAGGAAAGGCTCTAACATAAAATATGGCAAAATTTCCTTTATAAAATATTATCAATTATACTGTTAGTGTATATTGCATTGTGGCATTTATTTTAATTCTCCTCATTTTCCACGAAAACTCCACTTTGCCAGGTGAATAAAGTACATCATGCATTTAGAAAATGTGTATTTATAAGGTAAGTTTTGAAACAAAGCTTGCCTTTAATAAGTGCCAGCTAATAAAAATAAACAAGTAGAAATTATATCTGGAAAATGTTAATGTCATCAGCAAATGCAATACACTGTTACCAGTTCTCATATATTCAAGCTTTAGGCTATCTATTTGTTGTTGTTGCTATTGTTTTTCTTCATTCTCTTTCACTTCTTCTCTTCTTCCTCTTACTCGTTCCTCTTCCTCTTTCTCCTCTTCCTCCTTCTGCTGCTTCTGCTTCACATTTATAACTCCAATTTGAATTTTGAAATTGTAGTGATCCCTCACTTACAATTTCAAAGTAAATTTATTAATTATGAATTAATCTATACACTTAAATATAAAATTCAGTCTGCTCAACATTTAAAAATGTGTCAATGACTTTCAGCACTTATAGAGTTATAATAGAGGATTAAGTTTTTAAAATATAAACTATTCATTACAGAATTAATTTTAAGATTCTTCTCAATTAAATCAGCAATTATCCACTTGTGTAACTATAACTAAAATACAACAAGTGAAGTGTAATTACCAATTTGGAAATACATGACATATAAAGTATGACATCTGAATACATAATAAACAAGATTTAAATATGAACCCAAATTAAATATCACAAATGCTCTAAATGACAGATATTGACTTTTATCTAAACGTCTGTAGACATTACTCTTCAGAATAAGTCGCTACAGGAATTTTATACATTTATTGAGAGCTATTGATTCCCCTAAGGTCAGAAAGACAATGAATACTTATTGTAGTATATTATTCATTCATCTATCCATTCGCTTAACAAATATTTATTAGGCTCTACCTGTTCCACATGTATCTCTGAAAGCTAGAAGTTACAATAAGGGCCAATAGAGAAATTTATCCTGTTTATGAAACTTACATTTAGTGAATATCTTTTGTATATCTTGAAATCTAATATCTTAGATATCAGATATCTAATAATCTGACATGTAATCTTAATTAATATAGTTATTAGATATTAGAATTAGTTATATAAATTTTTAATTGTATATATTAGACGATGCATACAAGTTTCAGTGGATATAGGCCTTTATGGTATTTATCTTTAATACCGTAAATTTGAATGCAACTAAATTTCTATTTTACCTATTTAGGATTCCCTCTTATTAATTTCTTCTCAGGTTTTGCTTAAGAGAATGCTATGACAGTTGCATCCATTCATTCTCTCTTTAATGCATTTTTTTTCAGCAACCATTTATCATATGCAGGGTGTTCTACGCATGGCACTAAAATAATAAAGCATGGTCCTGTTTTCAAGAAACTTACAGGGTAGTAAGGCAAATCTCAAATGTTAAATAAATATATGCAGAACCAGTTGTCTTTCAAGTCACTATTTTCTCCTGATCTTTTCTCAGATTCCAAAGCTTCTACCCTTTAAAGTAAAAAGCACGGTAATTCCAGGATGGAAAGTGAGGTTTCAGTTCAACATTTACCAATAAACGGAGTTTGTCTCTTATATCCTGGATGTCTGAGATGTTATCTGGCACAAAGTCATCACCCCAAATTAATGTTTAATTAGTGAAAGAATGATTTAAGAAACGAATACTGTTTTTAGTAAATTGGGCAGTAAGAAGTTGTTTCAGAGCACTATTTAGTATAAATGACAGCACATGAACCTACGAGATTAAGATGAGATTAACAGACTTCTGCAGTCACTTTGGGGGAATATGCAGCCCAGGACAGAATCAGAAACATAATGACTTACATATATATGATTTTAGTGATGAGTCGCACAAAGACTGTTATAGGGTATATGAAGATATTAGAAAAAATAGAATATTTAATTTGTATGTATGTATGCAAGGCATATGTTATTTTTAAAAAAAAGGTGAAGCAGGAGAAGAAATTTCATTTAGTAACACACATTTTTAATCTACAGGGTCATATAATTTTATTTCAGAAGCTAAGTTACAGAAATATCTTGACTCCCAATATTACGATCCTTTGTTCTTTAGCATTTTTCCACTAGGAAAAACAGTGACTTAAAGTAATGACTTAGAGCAGAAAATCCTTCTCAATAATATCTACTCAATCTTCATCAGCAATATCCTAGTTTTAACATACGATGTAAATCCCTAAAAATCTATAAATACAAGGATAAAATATCTTACTTTTTCTATCCTGAAATAATATTTTTATAACTTACCACTTTCTTCTATTTTATGGATTTATCTTGTAAATATCTGTTAAAAATTGGTTCTACAAAATATATAAAAATCTCATGTAACGTTTTACATTTGCTCTTTATTCCAGTTTGTATGATAGAGAACTCTCTATTTCATCATCTTTACTGCAAACGCAATAGGAAATTATTTTGTATTTTTGACCTTTAAATGCAGTGAAAATGTTTAAAAAAAAAAAAAAAAAAAGAAAATTTTTCCAGAATAAGAAGCAATAATGGAGAAAGATATGAGAAGTGCAGCATACAGACTAGAATATTAGTTAATACGGCTGGAATATTTTATGTGAAGCATCTTTTTAGGTAATAAAGTTCTAGCTTGTAAACTTGCGCAGGCATAGAAGCAGAAGACTTTTTATTTCTCTTACCCATGGAGAATTCAATTAGCCATTTTAATTGACTTCTCTTGATGAAAATAAAACATCATAAAGTTTCTCTATCACAAATTTTTGAAAATATCTATCATATAGTGACTAATAAAGAATACTTTTAAGGTAGAACTCACAAATGTGCATCTCGGTTTGTCTTTTACTTTATACCAGATATCTATATTATATATATAGTAGCTTACTATATAATTATATGTAATTTACATAATTATAGTTTTTTTTTGTCTTTTATTTGTTGTTGTTGAAATGGAGTCTCACTCTGTCGCCCAGGCTGGAGTGCAGTGGCGTGATCTCTGTTCAAGCAATTCTTCCTGCCTCAGCTCCAGAGTAGCTGGGATTACAGGTGCCCGCAACCACCCCTGGCTAATTTTTGTATTTTTAGTAAAGATAGGGTTTTGCCATGTTGGCCAGGATGGTCTCGAACTCTTGACCTCAGGTGATCCACCCACCTTGGCCTCCCAAAGTGTTGGGATTACAGGTGTTAGCCACCATGCCTAGCCATCAAATATATTTTTAAAAGGTCATTGTTAAGGTAAGCATTTTTAAAAAGTTCCATAGATTAGTGGCCAAAGAAGCCGGTTCTCAGAATCATAATAGAACACCATTGCATGTTTCCTTCTTCTAAAAATTATAATTGTCAAGTTTCCTCTCCATCACAGAACAGTAGAAATATCCACTTGGGTTTTTCCAGGCTTTTTTTAAAGTAAGACATCCTCTCTCAGGATTTCTATCTCAATTTCTCTTCTTACAATCTGACAAGCCAGAATTGATAGTTGAATAACTCAATTAAAACTTTTTTTGCAGTTTCTCTCCCATTGCCTGAATATTATATAAATGATTCCTATTAAATGGATGAGCAAAGTGAAATGACTTTGTAGGAGTTGAACCTTTGATAGCTAGGGATTAACTTTTCTGCGTTTGCACATGAAGGTCCCCTTTCATTCTTTATAAGTGGGTTCTAATGATACAGAAACTCCATTTATCATGGTACATTAATTAGATGTGCTGTACTCCCTAAGATAAAATGCATAATAAAAATGTAAAGTCACATGAAGCAACCTTTCCTCTTAAGAATGTCAGAACCAGGTTATTCAAACTCAAAGCGCACATTTTTCTATCTTTTCTTAACTCTAATAAGCTATTGTTACCTTTTACACAAAGCAATACTTCTTTCCTATTCATCAGGTTTATCCTACCCTTTAATTTTTCAGAGTCCTCAAATATGAGTCAGTTCATTAAGTGACATGTATGTACACTGAGTTCTTGACATTTTTCATCTCTTTCCTTTTTCTGTCCATCCTGTATATAGACAAAGTGAATAAATTGACCCCATTGAAAGCTTTGCACTCCTACCGTTTTTCTGATTTCACTGACCACAACCAATTAATTTTACCTTTTCCCTGGATAGTTTCTCTGAATTCAGAGTCACTCTGTGTGTCTTCTAACACTCTCTTGTTCAGACAGCAGAGCTATAAGAAGAGACATGGGGTTTTCAGACATTTCTTATGCTTTCACCTCTATCCCTTTTATTTTATTTATGTATTAGGAAAAAAAAAATAATTCTGGGTAAGGATACAAGATAACTAAGTTTCAAGTGTAGTTTCACCAGGAATGTAGTGATTGACCTATGCTTACATTTTCTGACCTATAAAATGAGTATGTGATTAGAGACACTCAAAATTTTCCATAAGGTTTGACAACTTATTACATAAATAAAATTATATCTTACAGAAAATTTAATTTATAACATTGATAATATTTTATCAGTAAAATGATAGTAAATAAAATTCTATTTATCATATCTTATAGGAAATATTATTTCATGATATAATTAAATATTATGTCATTCAGGAAATATCATTATTTAGATTTAATAATCGGGGAGACTTCCATTCTATGATCCCACGTGAAATAAAACTTGAAGTCATCTCTCCCATTTGCAAGAGAAAAGCTAAGCAAACTGACAGTCACAAACTCTTCTTTGGATCCATTAGAGAGTTGAGGTTACAGGCAAAACTGCTGTTCCAAACTGAAGAGACAGACAGCTGGCTACAGAGATCCCTGCAGCTAAAGCTAGTGTCAATAAGAATATTTTAAACTGCAATTGATGAATAGCTTGAGGCTCAGTGTAGACAAGCTTGAGTGTCAAAAACTCTGAAGGGACCCAGTTTTAGGGGTCACCTCACACTTTCTTGAGTTTGCCTCCAGGAGCCATATCAGTTTCTCACTGTACAAATTAAAAAAAAAAATCATTTCATACTTTGGGCAGGGAAGGGGAAAAGTAACAATTTCTAAATATGCCCAGAGCGATCTCTTCTCCTTAGCAAGGCCTGCCCTCAGGGAAAAGTATTTTACCAGAACCTAACTGACTGAAGTTTTACCAAAGGATAAACCACACAGGAGGAAAAACCTAACTCCAACCCCTACTATTCTTTGCCATGAGGGAAATAGACACACACACACACACACACACACACACACACACACACACATACACATTACTGAGGCTCACTAAATGACAAATAGCTAATCATAAGACAATAGATCATTTTCTCTCACCTTAAAACTTTGCACATCAGTAGGGCTGCTATATAATGACAAGATATTGATATTGCAGCTAAAGCAACTCTAAGCCTCAGACTCTACTTAAAGACTCTCTAGGAATATCTACAAATAAGAGGGGAACAAAAACAAGAACACTATAAAAACTTCAGCCTCTGACACTACAACTACAACAAACAGTAAACACAGCCTAACTCCTGGCCAGAGAAATACAAACCTCACACTAAAGCCCTATCTGCATTAGTTCTTTCTTTTTATCCAGTACAACATGTTCAGCTTTCAATAAAATGCATAAATCGGGTTAAAAGGTAAAAAACAAACAGTCTGAAGTGATAAACTGAGTCTCAGAAACAAATTGAGGTATGGCAGATATTTTGAGAATTGTATCAGAAATTTGAAATAACTACAATTAATATGCAAAGGGATCCTATGCAAAAAATAGACAACATACACGAATAAATGGGTATAGCAGAGAGATGGAAGCTCTAAGAATAAATCAGAGAAGGACTTTTTAGCTTCAGCTTCAGGCATGAATGTAGCAATATAGATTCACATCATTGATAGGAAAATGGAGTATTTTGTTAGTTACTAAGAGGCAACTGCAAAACAAGTTAATCTACGAGGCATTTAAAATTAGATTTTAAAAATTAAGACTGCTTAATTAAGAAAACCATAGTATGAACCTTTATTTTTCACAGGAAGTTTCAGTCTATGTCTTAGTTGCTAAAACAATTCAAAGAAAATGACTTTAAATTGATTATAATTTATTTGTTGTGACTTTATATGTCTATATGCTTTTAAACCAGTTCCTTCACAATTCCTTCTTCTTTTCTCTTTCTGTGTCTTCCATTTTGTGTGTGTGTGCTTATCTTTCAATTGAAGGTGAAGAAAGCTAACTCTATAACAAAAGTCCAACTGAACAATGTACGGTAATAAAAAGTCATGCATATTATAGTGTTTTTTATGTAGGCAGGCACTATTCTTAATATGCTTACTTTTATTTATTAAATCCTTATCTTGCATCAATCTCATGAAATAGATTTTATCATTGTCCACCCTTTGCAGATGAGGGAACTGAAGCACAAAATGTTTTACAATATGTTAAAAATCACAGTTAGAGATAATGTTATGATTCAAACCCAGATGCTTTCTTCCTGGACTCAGCACTCCTAGTCTCTTACTGGACTATTTTTTCAATGACCAGAAAAATAGTCCATGTTTCCTAGAAAATAAAATATAGCACATATTTTATATAATGTATATACTTACAGCTACACTTGCCCTCCAAATACCATATGAAAAATTAAAATAAGAATACTTACAGCAAAATTGTAAACAGTCAAAATGTAAAACAATATATAAAAATCTTTTTTTTTCTTTTTTTTGAGACAGGGTCACCCTCTGTCACCCAGGCTGGAATGTAGTGGCACAATCTCAGCTCACTGTAACCTCCGACTTTCGGGCTCAAACGTAAAAGCCTTTACTTAGTTTTACTTGGGTGGGGGTTGAGTTTGACTTATATAAGAAACCAGGCGCTAGAATACTTACAAGCCTAGAAAAATAATATATAATAAATGTGATAAATTATATAAATTATTTAAAAACTCTTACCTGTTAAATACTAAAATACCTAAGTACCAATTTAGCAATTGTCAAATAAAATAATAAAACAGAAAGTAATTTTCATTTGTGCTATAGTTTTTGTCAAAGTTGTAAGCATAAATGTAACTACTGTGTGAATAATTATAAATAGAGCAGAAATCAAATAATACCTGGATTAGCTTACACTAACCAAATAAGAAATTATTACAAATAACTTCATGTCAAGTTTCCAGCACTGTAATGATTTTAAATTAGAAAACATTTCTGGGATAGGTTGCTCATTTAACATTTTTAGGATCTGTCAATACGATCACTTTTGGTATGAAACAGCCTATTTATTTTGATTAGAGCAAAAATCCCCCAATGAAACAACGAAACAGAAGCCAACAATAACACTTGACTAACCAATTGCGCAGCAAGTTACTCCATATCCTTGAGAATTCAAATGGCAAAACAAACAAAGACCTGAAAATGTCAGCCTCACTTGCAGATTTTGGACACACCTTTTAAAAATAACTTCTACAAATGTTGGAAAACTTTAGATACGATCAACTGACCTGGGACTCTCTTTGTAGTTTTTATATTGCTAGAAAAAAAACATTGTCTATAATTTCCATGATAGAAATGGAAACTTTTCTGTTCCCACCATTAAATAGACTAAGTCAAACCTTCTGTGTTAAATATCTCATAAAAGTTGAAGAAATACATTTGTTACCTGTTATTAGAGAGAAAATGGTTACCTATAAATTGTTTTGCTCATGAATGATTGAAATTCTCTGATAGGATATTTAGTAAATTCAAAGAAATAACTTTTAATATGCTTATTATTTTCTTCCCCCAAATCTATCTATTATGTGAATGTCTAACCAAGCAAGAATAATTCTCAAATTAAGTTGGATTTTCAGGAAAAAAAAAAAATGGAAACTTCTTTAATAAACCAAAAGTTTAATTCAACAGAGAAATATTGAGGGTGGATGTCAGATCTGCTTCAGGATAAAGTAATCATATATGCCATGATTATTTATTTGCATTATTTAAATATGTAATTAAATGTTTGCACATCTAAGCAAAAATAAATAAATATATAAAAAATAAATGTATACTCACTAGTAAGTCCCATCATTACTTTTACTAAAAAAGAAATCATGAGGAAAAGATTATAAAAAGTGCTATTTCTCTCTTGATATCTATACCATGATCCTGAAATGTAATAGAAGTATAATTCCATGTATACTATAAACACAAGAAACACATTATTGTTAGTATCTGTATAATTCATACTTATAGAATAACTTGGCTTCAGAAACAGACTCCATTTTGATCTCTTTGTGCTGTATCACTTGAAAGTATTTGCTATTTCCCAGGAAGACACAGGGATTTTCTTACCCTTATTCATCTCTTATTGTATCCTTTCAGGATTTGTCTACATTCCCAGATTTTGAAAAAGACATGGTTTCAGATTTGAAAAAGATAGAGAATCTCTAACTCCAGAATTTCTATTTTAAACACAAAGAAAAAGAGCCCTAAGGAACTAAGAAGTCTAGAGATGGTTAAAATTGTATTTTTCTCTGTATTTCCCGTATACTAGATATGCTAAATATAATCTGCACGGAATTATGTCTCAATACATCTAAAATCCAGTTGTCTCGGACTCAGAATACTTGTAAAGAAGATGGGAGTAAATTAGGATTGTCGGAATCTCTATAAGTATGATAAGACGACTAACCTTTGGGGGTTTGAGGCTAATAATGCAGTTAGGAAATCATTATACTTTTTTATTATTAAAGTTGAGAAAAATGAAGGCTGGTGCTAACATCTGAATAAAACTTTTTGTTTTTCCTTAATTGAGACTTGGATGGAAGGTTTCAGAAATAATAGTGAAGATTTATTTCATTCTAATTTTTGCTTTAAGTGCGTTACATTATTACATTAACTTTTAACACATCTTTGAAGCAAATGAATTATTTTTCTTTCCTTTTAAAGGTGAGTAAATTTAGCCAAGAGAGATTAAAATATTTTACAACATCAGATAAATTTTAGCATCTGGTTTAACCCCAGGCAGTCTTTATCAGGAGACAGTTGGAGAGTGTCAAAGAAAAAAAATACACCAGACAAGTTAGATAGATAAAGAAGACTTTAACACTATTATAATAGTGGAGAGAGGTGGAAGTCAACTTCCCAGAAAAAAAAGCAGGGGAGTTGTTTTTAGGTGCTGTGTGAGGTATTGGAAATGTACTGGAAAATGCTATGGAGGGGTAAGTCAACGTGATTAGACCATCTGTATTTGCTAATTAACACTAATCTGTGTTAGGTTCCTACTCTCTCAGAGACTGGCAGATATGGCTCCTGATTTTCATGGTGATTACATCTCAAAAGAATGGCTCACAGGTCCTGGAGAAAGTATTTTCTGAGTTGCAAAACTGGCAAGGGGCCAGGAGAAGATTATATCTCAAAGGGGAAGATAGATAATTTTATAAGTTTTCTAAAGTAAATGCTCTAAGAAAAGAGAGGTCAGAGGATTATAGTAACGAATAAAACTTTCTTAAGTTGAGTAAAGCTGAGGGGAACATTTAGGATGTATCGGTTAACAGAAAGCTGAAGAGAAGTAATGGATGATGGATGAGTAGGTTGGTGAGTGGGTGAATACCTAATCTAGTGCAATCCTCAGGCAAACATAACTTTGTAAGGAAGAACTTTAGACAGACTATCCTCACCTTACTTGTTACAAATACCTGTTAGTAAAATCATGCAATCTTGGTGTACTTTTCTGAGAGGTCATTTTTATATCCTGTTTTCTTCCTTTTTTAAATTTTTTTTTTTTATTGTACTTTAAGCTCTGGGATACATGTGCAGAATGTGCAGGTTTGTTACATAAGTATACATGTGCCATGGTGGTTTGCTGCACCCATCAACCTGCCATTTAGGTTTTATGGCCTGCATGCATTAGGTATTTGTCCTAATGCTCTCCCTCCCCTGGCCCCCAGTGAGTGAGAATATGTGGTGTTTGGTTTTCTCCTCCTGTGTTAGTTTGCTGAGAATGATGGTTTCCAGCTTCCTCTATGTCCCTGCAAAGGACATGAACTCATTCTTTTTTATGAATGCACAGTATTCCATAGCGTATGTGTGCCACATTTTTTTTTTTTTTTATCCAGTATGTCATTGATGGGCATTTGGGTTGGTTACAAGTTTTTGCTATTGTGAACAGTGCTGCAAAAAACACATGTGTGCATATGTCTTTACAGTAGTATCCTGTTTTCTTTCATTCATTACCTGTAAAAAAAAAAATAGTTGACAATACCTGTGATTACTAATATTAGGTATCGACTTGATTGGATTGAAGGATGACTAGATGGCTGGTAAAGTATTGTTTCTGGGTGTGTCTGCGAGGGTGTTGTCAGAGGAGACTGACACTTCAGTCAGTGGACTGGAAGAAGAAGACCCATCCTCAATGTGAGTGGGCACTATCCAATCTGCTCCCAGCGTGACTAGAACAAAGCAGGCAGAGGAAACTGGAATAACCTTGCTTGGCAAGTGTTCCTTTTTTCCTTCTTTTTCCTGAGCTGGATGCTTTCTTCCACTGCTCCTGCCCTTGGACATCAGACTCTGGGTTCTTCAGCCTTTGTACTCTGGGATTTGCACCACTAGTGTACTCTGGAGAGGTGGAGCTCTCGGGCCTTTGGCCACAGACTGAAACCTGCACTGTAGTGTTCCCTGGTTTTGAACCTTTCTGACTAGGACTGAGCCACTACCTGCTTCTGTCTTTGCCAGCTTGCAGACAGCCTATTGTGCGACTTTGCCTTGTAATCATGTGAGCCAATTCTCCCGAGCAAACTCTCTTCCATGTATAGATATATCCTATTAGTTCTGTGCCACTGGAGGACCCTGACTAATACAATATCAGAGAGATATCCTGTACCATTTAGAGAATTTTCCAAAGGTGTCACCAGAATATCTACTGATGTATCATACAATATAGAGCAAGAATAGAAAATTTCAGTTTATTTTTGAACTTGTGATAGTGTCTCTGATCCTTCATTTATTCTTCATTTATATATTCATATTTACACATTCAACGAATATATTAAGTGACTACTATGTGACTGACAATTCCTTTTCTATGCTAGGACTGTAATTTACAATAATCTCTCACATATTTCAAAATAGGTGGAACAGAATAATTTGAAAGTTTCTCATAAAGAAAAAACAAATATTTAAGATGAAGGATACCAATTACACTAATTTGATCTTTACAAACCATATAAATGTATTAAATTATCACATGTACTTCAAAAATACACATACCTATTATGTATCAATAACAAAATAAAATAAATTTTACGTAACCCATGAAAATAAATAATATTTTACATATAGGAACTATGAATAAAAATGAAAGCAGTGTATGAATATAATCATATAGGGAATGAAAGTGTGCTTTTTTTGTTTTGTTTTTGATAATTTAACTTATTTATGGTATAGTCATCTCTGAAGCATGGGAGCATGGGCAGTGCTCATGATCCAGGAAACTAATAATACAATTTCCTTGAGATGTGGTTGAAGAACAAGTAGAAAAGTATGTCTCAGTCAGAAAAGAAAAGTGATAGATGACTTAAGAAAGAACAAAGGGTCAGACACTGAGGACTTCATAGACCATGTTATGTGTAGTTTGCGGATTATCCTCAGTTTGAGAGTATACTCTGCATGGGGTTTGAGCAGGGATACGCATCGGGTAAACAGGCTATTTTATAGAAAGTCTATAATTATTTTGACAATCTCCAACATTTTTCAGAAGTAAGTAGCTCATAGCTACGCCTCATGAATAAAGGCTCTGCTATAACACTTAAGGTACATTTTAAACTGCAAATTCCAAAGTTTTCTTTCTAGTTTTTTATAGCAGAGGTTCTCAACTGTAATATTCTGAAGAATCACAATGTTTCACTTCTGCCTAGGATGTAGAAAGTTGGAAAGAGTACCTCTCCCAACTAACAAGGAAAAAAAATCAGCAAATGCAAAAGAATAGAAATCATAAAAAACATTCTCTCAGACCACAGTGCAATCAAATTAGAACACAGGATTAACAAACTCACTAAAAACCGCACAACTACACGGAAACTGAAAAACCTTTTCCTGAATGACTACTGGATAAATAATGAAATTAAGGCAGAAATAAATAAGTTCTTTGAAACCAATGAGAACAAAGGCACAATGTACTAGAATCTCTGGGACACAGCTAAAGCAGTGTTTAGAGGGAAATCCATAGCACTAAATGCCCACAGGAGAAAACAGGAAAGAGCTAAAATTGACAACCTAATATCACAATTAAAAGAACCAGAGAAGCAAGAGCAAACAAATTCAAAAGCTAGCTGAAGACAAGAAATAGCAGACAAGAAATAGCAAGAAATATAAGAGCAGAACTGATGGAGATGGAGACACAGAAAACACTTCAAAAAAATCAATGAATCCAGGAACTGCTTTTTGAAAAGATTAAAAAAATAGACCACTAGCCAGACTAATAAACAAAAAAAACAGAGATAAATCAAATAGCACAATAAAAATGATCAATGGGATATCACCACTGATCACACATAAATACAAACTACCATCCAGAATACTATAAACACCTCTACACAAATAAACTAGAAAATCTAGAAGAAATGGATAAATTCCTGGACACATACACTCTCCCAAGACTAAATCAGGAAAAAGTTGAAACCCTGAATAGACCAATAACAAGTTCTGAAATTGAGGCATTAATTAACAGCCTACCAACCAAAAAAAGCCCAGGACCAGATGGATTCACAGCCGAATTTTACCAGAGGTACAAAGAGGAGCTGGTACCATTCCTACTAAAATTATTCCAAACAATAGAAAAAGAGGGAATCCTCCATAACTTATTTTATGAGGCCAGCATCATCCTGATACCAAAACCTGGCAGAGACACAACAAAAAAAGAAAATTTTAGGTCAATATCCCTGATGAACATCTATGCAAAAATCCTCAATAAAATACTGGCAAACCAAATCCAGCAGCACATCAAAGAGCTTATCCACCACGATCAGGTCGGCTTCATCCCTGGGATGCAAGACTGGTTCAACATATGCAAATCAATGAACATAATCCATCACATAAACAGAACCAAAGACAAAAACCACATGATTACCTCAATAGATGCAGAAAAGGCCTTCCATAAAATTAAACACCCCTTCATGCTAAAAACTCAATAAACTAGATATTGATGGAATGTATCTCAAAATAATAAGAGCTATTTATGAAAAACCCACAGCCAATATCATATTGAATGGGCAAAAGCTGGAAGCATTCCCTTTGAAAACCAGCACAAGATAAGGATGCCCTCTTTCACCATTCCTATTCAACATAGTTTTGGAAGTTCTGCCAGGGCAATAAGGCAAGAGAAAGAAATAAAGTATATTCAAATAGGAAGAGAGGAAGTCAAATTGTCTCTGTTTGCAGATGACATGATTGTATATTTAGAAAACCCCATCATCTCAGCCCAAAATGTCCTTAAGCTGATAAGCAACTTCAGCAAAGTCTCATGATACAAAATCAATGTGCAAAAATCACAAGTATTCATATACACCAATAATAGACAAACAGAGAGTCAAATCATGAGTGAACTCCCATTCAAAAATGCTATAAAGAGAATAAAATACGTAGGAATACAACTTACAAGGGATGTGATGGAATTCTTCAAGGAGAACCACAAACCACTGCTCAGGGAAATAAGAGATGACACAAATAAATGGAAAAACATTACATGCTCATGAATAGGAGGAATCAGTATCGTGAAAATGGCCATACTGCCCAAAATAATTTGTAGATTCAATGCTATCCCCATCAAACTACCATTGACTATCTTCACAGAATTAGAATAAACTACTTTAAATTTCATATGCAACCAAAAATGAGCCTGCATAGCCAAGACAATTTTAAGCAAAAAGAACAAAGCTGGAGGCATCAGGCTACCTGACTTCAAACTATACTACCAGGCTACAGTAACAAAAATAGCATGGTACTGGTACTAAAACAGATACATAGACCAATGGAACAGAATAGAGGCCTCAGAAGTAATGCCGCACATCTACAACCGTCTCTTCTTTGACAAACCTGACAACAACAGTCAATGGGGAAAAGATTCCCTATTTAATAAGTGGCGTTGGGAAAACTGGCTTGCCATATGCAGAAAACTGAAACTGGACCCCTTCCTTACACCTTATACAAAAATTAACTCAAGATGGACTAAAGACTTAAACATAAGACCTAAAGCCATAAAATCCCTAGAAGAAAACCTAGGCAATACCATTCAGGACATTGGCATGGGTAAAGACTTCATGACTAAAACACCAAAAGCAATGGTAACAAAAGCCAAAATGGACAAATGAGATCTAATTAAACTAAAGAGCTTCTGCACAGCAAAAGAAACTATCATCAGAGTGAGCAGGCAACCTATAGAATGGGAGAAAAGTGTTGCAATCTATGCATCTGGCAAAGGGCGAATATCCAGAATCTACAAAAAACTTAAATTTACAAGAAAAAAGCAAACACCCCCATCAAAAAGTGGGCAAAGTATATGAACAGACACTTCTCAACAGAAGACATTTATGCAGCCAAAAAACATGTGAAAAAAAGCTCATCATCACTGGTCATTAGAGAAATGAAAATCAAAAGCACAATGAGATACTATGTCACGCCGGTTAGAATGGTGATCATTAAAAAGTCAGGAAACAACAGATGCTGGAGAGAATGTGGAGAAATGGGAATGCTTTTACACTGTTGGTAGGAGTGTAAATTAGTTCAACCATTGTGGAAGACAGTGTGGCCATTCCTCAAGAATCTAGAACCAGAAATACCATTTGACCCAGTAATCCCATTACTAGGTGTATACCCAAAGGATTATAAATCACTGTACTATAAAGACACATGCACACGTATGTTTATTGCAGCACCATTCACAATAGCAAAGACTTGGAACTACCCAAATGCTCATTAACAACAGATTGGATAAAGAAAATATGGCACATATACACCATGGAATTCTATGCAACTGTAAAAAAGAATGAGTTCACGTCCTTTGCAGGGACATAGATGAAGCTGGAAACCATCATTCTCAGCAAACTAACACAGGAAGAGGAAACCAAACACCGCATGTTCTCACTCATAGGTGGGAACTGAACAATGAAAACACTTGGACACAGGGAAGGAAACATCACACACTGGGGCCTGTCGGGGGATGGGGGGCCAGGAAAGTGATAGTATTAGCAGAAATACCTAATGTAGATGACAGGTTGATGGGTGCAGCAATCCACCATGGCACACGTACACCCGTGTAACAAACCTGCATGTTCTGCACGTGTATCCCAGAACTTAAAGTATAATTTAAAAAATTCATTCAGAGTCATTTTTCTTTAAAAAAAGAAAGTACAAAATCATAGCTTTACTGGAACTCATCAGTAAGATGAGGTTTTAAGGCAACCAAGTAGCCTAAATTCCGGGAACAGGGAGGTGAAGCATCTTTTTGAGATGTGGAGTATGTAAACTATTTCACCTGTGGCAGAGTGCAAGCGAAAGGAGAGACTGCTATTCAAGTGTGTAAGAATAAGTTTCCTAAAACGAGATACATGTTAAAGGCCATGTATGAGTTAGTGTAAGAGTATTAAACCACTGGGAGCTCAAATCTAAGGGGATTTCCCAAGAGCTTCTAAACTCCTTCCCACGGGCTTCCACTAGTTTCTCATGAGAAACATGAAAGATCTGTTTTCATAGGTAAATTATACATTATTATCCATAATGCCTGTATTTTATATATATGCTAAACATCATAAAAATAAACAGTATAGTTAAAAGTCGAAAATAATAAACAAATAAATAATACATAAATCGTTATATTTTATCATTCCATTGTAACGACATGCTGGAGATCCATTTATTTTTGACCATATTAAAAAAAATTGACTTTGATAGTGTTTCTTCAAATTCCTACCAAGATAAATATCATTAGTAATACCCAACTATTTTATTTTTACAATCTAGATTTAATAAATACTTAATTTTAATTTTATTTTTGCAATCTAGTTTTAATAAATATTTTAGTTTTACAATATAGTTTAAATAAATTCTGTGGGATATACCTCAGTCAATCTGCATAAATTCTACATAATTATAAGTGGTAAAGAGGCCTGTAATATATTCTTTTGATCTATTTTTTTAAAGCAATGTGATCCAAAGAAATGTGGGCTGTCTGATATCCCTAATTCACCAACTTAAATAGTAATTTTAAAAGTTTCATGGAAAACAAATGAAAAATCTCACTAGATACGTGTTAAGTACTTTTTTTTAGAAATAAAAAGTATTCTGCAAAATATTCAGTAGTATAAGCAGATAATGTGCCATTATCCCTGTTGTAATCAACATATTTCTTCTGAACAGTGGTAGTGTAGTCATTTAGACACTTATATTTCTTAATGTGTTTGTTTTTGCTTAACTTTGTCTAAGTCTCATGATTATGATTATTTTGGCAGTCTCCAAAACTAGGTCGCTTAATATTCCCAGATTTACTTGGCCTTTCTTAGTTTGTACTTGTTGTTATATCTGGGTATGATTGCTAAATTATATCTTCACTGAACACACAAAAATCTTTCAAAATATCTATAATAGCACACATACTTTAGAAAATAATTATAGCGTATTGATACATTGATATTGTACTGTAAGTCATTCTAGGGCAAGGTGCATGTTGTCAATTTTTTTATTCTCAAGATCAATGATAATAAATGCTGGACACTCATAAACTAATGCTGAATTGTTAAAAATGTTTTATTTCTATATTTATATATGAAACTTCCTTAGGTCAAAAGCACTTTTTCTTAACTAGCTCTCTCATTTTCTCATTAGCTAGCTCTCTTTTTTTTTCTTTTTTACTTTTTTTTTAAATTTATTTATTATTATTATACTTTAAGTTCTAGGGTACATGTGCATAACGTGCAGGTTTGTTACATATGTATACTTGCGCCATGTTGCTGTGCTGCACCCATCAACTCGTCAGCACCCATCAACTCGTCATTTACCTCAGGTATAACTCCCAATGCAATCCCTTCCCCCTCCCCCCTCCCCATGATAGGCCCCGGTGTGTGATGTTCCCCTTCCCGAGTCCAAGTGATCTCATTGTTCAGTTCCCATCTATGAGTGAGAACATGCGGTGTTTTGTTTTCTGTTCTTGTGATAGTTTGCTAAGAATGATGGTTTCCAGCTGCATCCATGTCCCTACAAAGGACACAAACTCATCCTTTTTTATGGCTGCATAGTATTCCATGGTGTATATGTGCCACATTTTCTTAATCCAGTTTGTCACTGATGGACATTTGGGTTGATTCCAAGTCTTTGCTATTCAAATTAAAGTTGAACAAATTTTTAAATATTAAATATAATTTTAATTTGGAAAAAATACATTTCCAAGTCCATGGTTTGTCAGATGCTTTCACATAATAACTTATTATTGGTTCTGTACTTCCTTAACTTCTCTGTATTTTTAGGCAACATAAGTCCTCTTAAGTTTAAAAGTATATGATAAAGTAGTTTCTGACTCTATTCTCTCAATTTGTTTTATTCTTTTTTCTCTTTCTTACAATACTTCTCTTGTACCTTTTTAGTAGTCGTAGGAGCATCTCCAAAGCTTTATTGTTATATATGTTACATTATTTTCCAAAGTTTTTAAAGAATTTAATATACAAGCTATTCTAAAGCGAAGTGAAAAGAGCTAACACCTTTTTAAAAATTTGATGGTGACAGTAACATGAATATATCACAGGATTTCAAATTTTATAGTATTAATTCAAAAGTTAATAACAAAAAGAAACATTACTATCACATTCTAAAATAATTCAAAGCATGAAAAATGTGTACTTATAAAATATTGCTATCACTAATGTTTAATCAACTGCCTTTTACCCATAAGAGACAGAAGCAGAGGATGCTGAAGGACAGGGATTGAAGTACTGTGCCATTTTCTGTCTTCTCTTTATGGGACCAGAATATTAAGTGACCTAGTACATGTACATTCAATTAGGGTGTTGTTCACAGGTACAATTCAGAAAGGTTGACGTAAGACACTGGTTAAACCACATACAAGCTACAATAAACATAAAAGGATTGAAATCATATGAAGTGTATTCTGATCAAAATGATATGAAGTTAGACATTAATAAGAGAAAGGTGTTTAAGAAATATATGGATACATAGAAATGGAAAATCAAACAGCACACATACTTCTAAATAAATAATCTGGATAAATTAAAACCCTCATATACTGATGGCAAAATTATAAAATTGTTTAGCCACTTTGGAAAAGCAATGTCAGCTCATGAAATTGTTGAAAATAGAGAATGCTTCATATGATTCAATGACTTCATTTCTAATTATATATCAAGACAAATTAAAACATACTTTCATGTAAAACTTGTCATGAATACACATAGCAGCTTTATTCATGAAAGTCAAAAAGTACAAACAATTCAAATGTCTATCAACTGATAAATGAATGAACAATATTTAATTGTATATACATTCAGATGTCTAGAAGAGAAGATTTTAAATGTTCCTGCCACAAATAATGATGAATGTTTGAGGTGACAGATTTGCTTATTATTCTGATGTGGTCATGTATCAAAAATCATCTTGTAGTCAATAAGTATGCATAATTTTTAAGTGTTAAGAATAAAATAAAACATCAACAAGAAATACTAATACTACATAAAAAGATCTTGAAAATCTTATACTAAGTGAAAAGGCCAGTCAGAAAAGAACCACATATTTTGATTCTATTTACATAAAATGTCCAGTATAGGAGAATCCTATTTTAGTGGGTGCCAGGGGCTCAGAGGAATACAGAAAGATTATGAATGCAGTGGAGTCTTTTCTAGGAGCAATGAAAACATTTTAAAATTAGATAGTGGTGATGCTTGTGCAGCTCTGTTAATATGCTAAAAACTACATAATCATAAACTTAAAAAATGGAGACTGTCATGATACGTGAGTTATCAACAAAGTTGTAAGAAAAATAATTACAGGTTAAAAACTGTAGCTGGAAGTGTCTTTAGCGGAAGACATGGGAAACCTGGCTGCATTGGGAGTGAGCTACACTCACTGTCCAGCATCTGGACAAAGGTCCTTCATTTCTGAGTGAGGAAGTAAAGATGCATGATAAAGAGCACCTACTCTCCTATCAAATAGCCCTAGTAAAAATTCCAACTTTGCTGTTTATTAGTATGATAAATTTTGTCTAGTTTCCTCATGTGTAAGTGGGATGTATTGGATTGTTGTGAATATTAAATGAACTAGAACATGTAAAGTATTTAAGCATGGGTGGCACATGATTAATGTTGGCTATTACTATTTTAGCAGACAGGATGTGAATCAATAGCAATCACCCTCCAGTTCAGGACACCACCTTGCATTCAGTTATGATGTCTGTTAGTCTTCATTGTTCTGTGACAGCTTCTTAGTTTTTTCTTATTTTTCATGAACATACGTTTTGACAAGTACTTGTCAGATATTCTGTAAAATGTCTTAATTTGGATTTTTCTGATATTTTTCTCCTGATTAGACTAGAGTTACCTGTATCAGAGAAGGTTACCACAGAATGAGAAGCCCTCATAACATATGATATCAAGGGGGACATGATATAAATATGACATTACTGATGACTTTAACTTTGATCATTTGGTTAAAGTAACGTCTGACAGACTTCTATAGAAAATTGCTGTATTTCCCTATGTATCCTTTATTCTCCAGAAATCAGGCACTAAGTCTAACCCATTGAAAGGCTCCACCTTCTAGAGGAAAGGGAATCTACATATATTTGAAATTCATCTAAAAGAAAAACATTTTTTCTTTTTTCCTAGTTATTTATAAATGTTCATTTATTTGTGTCAATATGGAATCACATGTCAGTATGGATTCTATTTATTTTATATTTTATGTTTATGGTGGGCAGGATAATGGCTTGCTAAATATGCCCATAACCTAATTCCCAGAACCTGTGAATGTTACTTTATACCGCAAAATGGATTTTGCAGATGAGATTGCAGTTAAAGACCTTAGGATGAAACAATTATCCCAGATTGTCTCTATGGGGCCATCTTCTCATATGAGACCCTGAAAGCACGTTTTCCTGATTCTGATGAGAAGGAGATAAGACTTGGGATGAATAGATTCTTTTTATCCTTATAATTTTGCCTTATGTTGAATATTATGTGAGTCGAATGTACAATATGTAGCTTTTTGTGTCTAGCTTCTTTCCCATAGCAAATTGTATTTAAATTCATCCATATGGTTCTGTGAATCAATAACTCAGTCCTTTTATACCTCTGAATAATATTTCATTGAATAGTTATACGTTTATCCATTTACTGGTTGAACGGCATCTTGTTTGTTTCCAGTTTGTGATGATTACGAGTAAAGCTGCTATATACATTGATGTACAGAAATTTCTATGAACATCAACCTTTTTAATAACAAAAATTGATAGAAAATACCATAATTGCTGCATGAGCTATTATCTTAAACTTGGAATGTGGTCCTCTCAAAGAAAGCATAATGATGCTTGTCATATCTAGTGACCTTCTGCCTATACATTTAATAATCAAGTCAATTTTAAAACCTAGTTTCATGTGCTATCTCATTTTGTTTTCACAGTCTCAAATAATATATTACTAACCTCACCTTACGTATGCTCCTCTTAGAGCAGTTTTTATACCATATCTCCTTATATTTTATAAATATATACATTTGTGTGTGTGCATATGTGTGAAAATTTCAACTATTATCAACAATTACGCTTCGTGGTTTTCATGAAATTATGTTGCTCCCTTTAATTGTGGGTGGGACCTGTGACTTCTTTCTAACCAGCTGAACATGGTTGAAGTAAAAGTGATTAGGTTACACAATTTGTCTAAAGTGAAGGGATATCACTTCCTCCTGTGATTAAGTTATGTTTTAATAACTTAATTATTAAATTAAGTTAATTTAAATTAATAACTTAATTATTAAATTATTAAGACTTCGTCTTAACCAATTGAAGGTAGAAGACTTCACCCCTGCTGGCTTGAAGTAAGCTGCCTGTTGTAAAAGGGCTTATTAAGAAAAGCTCAAAGGCAAGAAACTGAGGGCATCTCCTGGTAATTAGGAGTGAGTCCAACAGCCAGTAAGAAAATGGGACCTCAGTTCTACAACCCCAAAGAGGTAAATTCTACCAACAGGCTCATGGAGGTTGAAAGCAGATCTTTCCCTATTTGAGCTTCTGATGAAACCGTGGTCCAAGTCCTACCTTGATTTCAGCCTCGTAATTAGCTCTGAAACAGAGGCTCCAGCTAGGTGAATCTTTGGCTCCTGGACCAGAGATACATTGAGACAATAAATATGTGTTCCTTTAAGCTGAAAAGTTTATGCAAATTTATCATACATCAGAGAAAACTGACACAGATTTGTTTACATAGTTTTTCAGGTTGGGTAACACACAAGTCTAGGGAATCCCATTCACATCATGCTCTAGCTTTATGTAATGCACTGCCTGCAAAACGATATGACAGTTGTTTCTTCATACATTACATTTACCGAGAGGAAGTGTTCAAATCTTGCTCCGCTGTGTGTCCATACAAGCCTTCTTATATGCTATAAATTTTCACTGAGTTGAAATGAAACAAATTATACTGGGGGAAAAAAAAAGACAACCCTTTGTAAATGTCCAGCACACTTTATATTTTTTATTAACTCTTTTATGTTAAAAGATCCTTGGAGATCATCTAGTCCATTTTTCATATTTTATAGAAAAATAAAACACAGCTTTATTCTTTATTTATTTATTTATTATTATTATTATACTTTAAGTTCTAGGGTACATGTGCATAATGTGCAGGTTTGTTACATATGTATACTTGTGCCATGTTGCTGTGCTGCACCCATCAACTCGTCAGCACCCATCAACTCGTCATTTACATCAGGTATCACTCCCAATGCAATCCCTCTCCCCTCCCCCCTCCCCATGATAGGCCCCGGTGTGTGATGTCCCCCTTCCCGAGTCCAAGTGATCTCATTGTTCAGTTCCCACCTATGAGTGAGAACATGCGGTGTTTTGTTTTCTGTTCTTGTGATAGTTTGCTAAGAATGATGGTTTCCAGCTGCATCCATGTCCCTGCAAAGGACACAAACTCAACCTTTTTTATGGCTGCATAGTATTCCATGGTGTATATGTGCCACATTTTCTTAATCCAGTCTGTCACTGATGGACATTTGGGTTGATTCCAAGTCTTTGCTATTGTGAATAGTGCCACAATAAACATACGTGTGCATGTGTCTTTATAGCAGCATGATTTATAATCCTTTGGGTATATACCCAGTAATGGGATGGCTGGGTCATATGGTACATCTAGTTCTAGATTCTTGAGGAATCGCCATACTGTTTTCCATAATGGTTGAACTAGTTTACAATGCCACCAACAGTGTAAAAGTGTTCCCATTTCTCCACATCCTTTCCAGCACCTGTTGTTTCCTGACTTTTTAATGATTGCCATTCTAACTGGTGTGAAATGGTATCTCATTGTGGTTTTGATTTGCATTTCTCTGATGGCCAGTGATGATGAGCATTTTTTCATGTGTCTGTTGGCTGTATGAATGTCTTCTTTTGAGAAATGTCTGTTCATATCCTTTGCCCACTTTTTGATGGGGTCAAATTGTCCCTCTTTGCAGATGACATGATTTTATATTTAGAAAACCCCATTGTCTCAGCCCAAAATCTCCTTAAGCTGATAAGCAACTTCAGCAAAGTCTCAGGATACAACATTAATGAGCAAAAATCACAAGCATTCTTATACACCAGTAACAGACAAACAGAGAGCCAAATCATGAATGAACTTCCATTCACAATTGCTTCAAAGAGAATAAAATACCTAGGAATCCAACTTACAAGGGATGTAAAGGACCTCTTCAAGGAGAACTACAAACCACTGCTCAGTAAAATAAAAGAGGACACAAACAAATGGAAGAACATACCATGCTCATGGATAGGAAGAATCAATATTGTGAAAATGGCCATACTGCCCAAGGTGATTTATAGATTCAATGCCATCCCCATCAAGCTACCAATGACTTTCTTCACAGAATTGGAAAAAACTGCTTTAAAGTTCATATGGAACCAAAAAAGAGCCCACATCTCCAAGACAATCCTAAGTCAAAAGAACAAAGCTGGAGGCATCACGCTACCTGACTTCAAACTATACTACAAGGCTACAGTAACCAAAACAGCATGGTACTGGTACCAAAACAGAGATATAGACCAATGGAACAGAACCAAGTCCTCAGAAATAATACCACACATCTACAGCCATCTGATCTTTGACAAACCTGAGAGAAACAAGAAATGGGGAAAGGATTCCCTATTTAATAAATGGTGCTGGGAAAATTGGCTAGCCATAAGTAGAAAGCTGAAACTGGATCCTTTCCTTACTCCTTATACGAAAATTAATTCAAGATGGATTAGAGACTTAAATGTTAGACCTAATACCATAAAAACCCTAGAGGAAAACCTAGTTAGTACCATTCAGGACATAGGCATGGGCAAAGACTTCATTTCTAAAACACCAAAAGCAACGGCAGCAAAAGCCAAAATTGACAAATGGGATCTCATTAAACTAAAGAGCTTCTGCACAGCAAAAGAAACTACCATCAGAGTGAACAGGCAACCTACAGAATGGGAGAAAATTTTTGCAATCTACTCATCTGACAAAGGGCTAATATCCAGAACCTACAAAGAACTCAAACAAATTTACAAGAAAAAAACACAGCTTTATTCTGTAACTTATCAAAGGACACATTTTTAGTTAATGCTACAGATGGGGAATAGTTTATGAATTCTGACACTTAGTCTTATGCTCTGCCTACCATATTATTCTTCCAATTTTTCATCACATGTATTATTAAATTATTATATTCTATTGATGAAAGTCAATGTAAAATACAAAATGTATTTGAAAAAGCTATAAATGTAATATTTAGTTTTTGAATAACATGATCTCAGAAGAAATATAGATATTTTGATGAGATTGTATTGACTTTTCAAAAATATTAATATATTTCATGGTTTAATGTAAAATCTTAATAGTGAATCTTTTTTTTCAATGTATGGGAATTGTGGGACAATTGTTCATGGGTTCACATGTTTCAGCACTTATTGTGATAAAAAGTACTGACTACCTTTACTATGGACTATCTTTATGAGTGTATTTGTATAGCAAACAGCTTGAAAGAAAAAGCTAGTGTTTTCCTCCAGACGGAAAATAAATAAATAAATAAATAAATAAATAAATAAATAATTAAGTAAAATAGGTTCTTTGGGCCAGAAGGAGTGGCCCACCTGTATTTCCAGCACTTGTGAGTCAGAGGTGGGCCAATCACACAAGTCAAGGAGTTCAAGGTCAGCTTGGGCAACATGGCAAAACCTTGTCTCTAAGAAAAATACAAATTAGCCAGGTGATGGCATGCACCTGTAGTCCTAGCTACTCAGGACGCTGAGGTGAGAGGATTGTTTGAATCTGGGAGGTCGAGACTGCAGTGAGCAAAGACCATACCACTGCATTCTAGCCTGGGTGACAGTGGAAGACACTGTCTCAAAAAAAAAAAAAAAAAAAGTTTTCTAAAATCAGATTTCTCTCATGTAATGCCACCAACTGAGTGTATAGATATCACCTTATCTTCATGAGTCTTTATGAACATGTGGGCTTCAGAAACTCTAGTTACAGCTCTTTTGTGAATGAGAATGTTCATTTTGTTTTCTGAGCCAGCACTCTCCTATCTTCTGCAATTATCAATAAAATAGTGGCAAGCCCATTTATTAGGTTGCAAGTAGAGAAGGTTAAAGATCCTTCACAGCTGTTGATGGTAAAATACTGTATTTTCTACATAGTACATTTTCTTATTTATTCAAAGAAATGATAAAAATAAGTAAAGAAAAAAATTATACGGTCAAGAAAAAAATATTAATTTTCTCATTGGGGGTACTATCTTTCATCATCCAATACATACATATTTATATGTACATATATACACATATATTTATATATACATATATACAAATATATAATATATAATATTATGTATTTTATTAATAAATAATATATTATATAATATAAATATATATAACATAATATATAAATATATAATAGATAAAATAAAATGCATATATAAAATATAATGTGTGTATAATATATAATATACATTATATAACATATTATATATCTTATATACATATATTTATATATGTATACGGACAGAGTCACACACATATTTATAATGTTATTTTATCTTCTAATTCAGTGTTGTTATTCATCTAGCTTCAAGAATCGTTGCTTCAACAATTTCAATTTTTATATAAGTACATTTTAAGTAAATTTCTGTTTTCTCCAAGAGTGACCTTTCTTCAACATCACATGAATTAAAAAACAATGCAAGATTGAAAAAAAATATTTTGTTCTCAAAATTACTTTGCTGTTTATTTTTCAAAATTCTAACCACCACAATTTTTGTTTACCTCCTATATATTATATTATATTACATATATATATATGTATTCCACAAAGTAAAATTTCTGTGGAAATCTGTATGCTAATCTATTTTTACTAAAGTCAAGAAGAATATGTAGTTTATACTTTAATAAATGTTTCATGCTAAACTTTCAGAAATGTATGCCTAGGTTAAAAAATTGGCGGATAATACATTTTTTATAATGATACTAAAATTTTAATTCAGCTTTTTGTATTATGCAATGGCTTCCAGGCAAAGCTTGTTTATTTTTTTCCCTCAGAAATTGCCTCCAGAGATATAATTCTTAAACTATACTAAATTAACATTACTGCTGTTTTATGAAAGCCATGATTATTCATAACATACTCATTTGTCTGTTTGTAGTTCTATTGGGATAGAAATACTGTTGGCTTTAGAAAGACCTTCTGCCATGGTTACAGAGTCCTGCTGTGAAGTTTAAAATGTGTGTAATTCTGTAATATTTGTGAAAATAATCACACTGTTTACATGCAGTGATAATGTTAATGAAACTAGGTCATCATCTTTAAACAAATGTTTAACCCTATTAGCAGAATAAATATTCACTGTTGAAATAATTTGCTAATTGCCTTGCCTTGATTCAGATACTCATTGGCATTTGATCTTTTATTCATTGTATACATTGCTTTATTTACGTTTAATTATACTTTTACATTTAAATAATATTTATTCTTATGAATTTTAAGATAATACTATTTAAGGCAATACATGCTGGGCATCAGAATAAAAATATATTTTTAGATATTTCTGAATACGGACACATAAATCAGATTATACTCACATATTACATTTTAAATTGTGTAATTTTATTTGATATGTTTGGCATATTATTCTAAGTACTTTGATAAAATAGTTGTTAGGATTGTACTCAATTTTATTTTCTTATTTAAGAATTGAACTATAATAGGATAGTTAAAAGCATAAATTGTGGGGTCTTACAAACTTATAATAACCTTTTAACTTCAGCACCTACATTTTGGATATGTAATTTACTTCTGTACACCTGTTTTGTTTTCTGTAAATTAAAAATAGTTATCACTACCGATGTACATTGTTATGCTTATTAATGAAACAATATTTATAAAATACTTATGGCAATTCTATAAAATACAAAGTACTCAATACATACTAGCTCTTCTCATAATAGTAGCTATTATTTTAATCAATTCCTACCATTGTACATGGCACTGTTTAAAATTTCTTACAATTTTAGGTAACCTTTAGCCATATATAATGTTAAACATATAGAATTATGCAATACATGAAATTATAAAAATAAAAATCATGGTTTAAAGCATACTACTAAAGATTCTGAATTAATTATGGGAGGTAACCTTTGATAAGTGCTGTAATGACTTAGAGTTGTCTCTGACTGTATGGGAGTAATATGGTTTGGCTCTGTGTTCCCACCCAAATCTCATGTTGAATTGCACTCCGCACTGTTGAGAGAGGGGCCTGGTGGGAATTGATTAAATCATGGAGGTGGATTTCCCCCTTGCTGTTCTCATGATGTTGAGTTATCATGAGAACTGGTTGTTTTAAAGTGTGTAGCAACTACCCCTTTCGCGCTCTCTCTCTTTCTTACTGCCATGTGAAGGTGCTTGCTTCTCTTTTCCCCTTCTGCCATGACTGTACATTTCCTATTGCTTCCACAGACATTCTTCCTTTATAGCCTGTGGAACTGTGAGTCAATCAAACCTCTTTTCTTCATAAATTACCCAGCCTTAGGTAGTTCTTTATAGCAGTATGAGAATGGACTGCTGCAGGGAGCTTCCTCCATCTGATACAATGGAGTTTTGACATTTTAAACAATACCTTGGAAATTTGAGCAATATGATGCCTCCTTATTTAAATGTGAATTTCTTTTATTTTGAACGAGTAAGCTTTTATTTAAACTTTCCATGGGGAATTTAGTGTTTATATGTGAACTGGCGAGCTTGTGTACATAGTTATTATTTATATTATCATAAAAATATCTTTTTTTTGTATATGTTGCTAATAGTTTCCTCAATTCATTTCCTCATGATTTTTTTTCTAATATTTTTAAAAATGTATTATTTAAGTCATTTATCATTTTATTAAAATGTACACATATACTACATATAATTAATTATAAAAATAACATGTGAAAAATCAAAATAAATACTTTACTAAGTGAAAATAATTGTTCAAATGTAAATAATTCTTATTTCAGACACCCTCAGCCATCCATTGGTTATTCTGATATACCTAGAGGACTCTAGGAGGAAGGAATGTTCTTCATAATTACACATTGTCTACCCACAAGTTTTATATTAATTTAAAACATTAATATGAGGAATTTAAAAAGAAATTAGTTTATTTATTCTTAAATTTAAAAAAAATCAGAGGCACTATTTTATACTGTACTATTGATCTTGTTGATTATCCTGTATTTCTAATTATGGCCCCAGAGCAGCCTAGCGACCTTCATGGGACTATTTGGAATGAATATGAATGGATGGAGATGAAACTAGTGGCTTCTATGCACCTTGATGGCACTGCTTTTGAACAACCTTGCCCAGTTGCCACTCATTTGGAAATGGAAGAAGGAATCAAGGTCTGTCTGAAATTGTATACGGTTCTAAAGTTTCTATTCTGATTAAGGATTGGTCTTTTAATGTACTTGCCTTTTGTTAACTAGCACACAGTCAGCACTTCTCCAAGACATTTGTAGAAATAGTGCTGTCTCACACACACACACACACAGTTTTATTGTGTGTATATTTTCACTTTAATAAAAATTACATATTGTGATGCCAACATATATGTACATATGTGCCTAATATATATACACAAAGTTTAATGTTATAAAATTATATGAAATTAATGTACTTTGTTTTACCTAACCAATAATTTAATCATAAACATTGTTTCAAAATTATAAAGATCCTTGTATTTTATGCAATTTATAAAAGTACAGGCATTATTTTATGATATTTTTTATCTGAGTATATCCTGGGGGAATTTATTCAATATTTTAGATCACATGAAAGGAACATTTAAAATGTAATAAATAATAAAACAGCTAATGCTTCTAATATCTAACACTAAGAACATGCTGTTTTAATCCTACAGCACTATTATAGCCAAAACCATTCCATTCTTACACTCTATAAAATAAAATAAAATAAAATGAAGGAAATGGAAAAAAGAAAGAAAAACCTGTGATAAATTGATTTGCTTTATTAATATAGCCTCCATAATAATTGCAAAAATTACATGCTAGCCAGGGTTGTTTGATAGTCTATGTAGTTGCTATCAAAAGTTCTTTATGAAACGAGTTCATTTTTACTGATATGATACATTATTTTTAAATTGTATTTCTTGCATGAGTAAGGATATTGAATGTATTTTTTATTCATTAGTCATTTAAATTTCTAATTGTTGAATTACTGATATTCTTTAACCATTTTTCTTTATATTGTTGATAGTCTCTTTTGTACTTGTAAATGATCCATGTACAGTAAAGATTTATCCTGCTGAATATCAAACCATAATAAACACTTTGCTAGTATTTCCAACGCGTTGCAAATCTTATTTCTAAATCTTAAGTTAATATTTTTATTTTTACTCATAAAGCTATTTGTAAAATTTTTACTTTGGCAAAATTATTATATTTTATTTTTATCTTGTGATTCCTAGCTCTGATGTTTATATAGGAAGATTTTTCCACATTTTTTTTTGTTTTTTGCTTGTGTATTTTTGTGTGTAAGTGAAAACAGAGAGAGATAAATATCTTTACAGAGAGATAAAGCTCTTTGTGACTAGTTTTCCCAGTGTGATTAATTGAATAACTGTTAAAAACAATGTAGGAAAAGGGGACAACCAGAAATTTAAAAAATTAAATGTGTCTGTAGGATATCTTGACTTAAGACTCTATGGTATCTCTCTATTGTCCTTACAAATGTATTTTATTTCCAGGTGAACTTCTCTTATTTTCCAATTCCTTGGTCTTGAGTCTGTTTCAAATTGGATTCTCTTGAATAGTAATTTCCATATGCATATCCTTCAGGTGCTATCTTACCCATACTCCATAATTGTTAACTAGGTAATCCTAATCACACATACATTCATCATCTACCTCACATGACATCTCCTCATTCCCACAGAGTCCAATGTCTGCCCATAAGAGGCACTCCACTCAGCTCAGTCACAGGGTAGGTAGCGGCTCTCCCTGCCACTTGCTGTTCTTGCATAATCAGATAATGTTTTGCTTAATGGATGGAGGTAATTTGCATGTGTGCTGGGTCTCAACTGGGATCTGAATTATGGCTAATCTTGCCCTTCAGATTCACTTTTTTTTTTTTTCCCCCATCATGGAGACCTCTATTATTTCCCACAAAAGAAGGTTACATGAGATTACTCCAAGCATTTGAAGATGTAATATAAAAATACTGTTTTTCTTAATGGATCAATGTAGGATTAAATGGCTGCGTTTTGCATAAGTGAATGATAAGCAAGAGTGCTTGCACTTTCCTAAACTTTTAGAGGGCTTCTTAGAAATAGTATCTGCCAAATCTAGGAAGTCCAATCTCTAGAATTCTTATGAAGTCCAGTATTTATGTAAGTGTAGCTGGGCACCCTCACAAGCATGGTAGATTTGTGCTGTCTTGAAAAACAACACACAGTGTCTCATACACTTCTGTAATTCTTGTTAAGAGACATTGACAACTTTTGTTCAAGAATGTTTGTATAGCAAACACCTTTGGAAGGTAGAGATAATGTCTTTCTCTAGGGCTGGGGACATAGTTTTGTTTTCTTGATGAAGACAATAAACATAAATCTTTCTCCAGAAAAAATATTGAGTAGGGCTTGCTAGCATTCCCTTCATAAAATTGAGGTTTCCTAAATTTCAGGTTGCTCAACTGTGACATAAACTTACTGTGTGTGCAGCATCTACCATTAGAAGCAAGGGAAATTGTCGCAAACACAAATATCATGGTTTCTGTTCTGCTGAGAGAAATGAAATCCTTTGTTTCTGATACAGGAGTCTTATGGCTTTTGCCAACATCGGTGAAACTGTGCTACTACTTGCTATTGTAGAATTGAATGGTAGAATCTGAGACCATTCAAATAATTAACTGATTCAGATTATTGGAAAGGTCTCAATCTAAAGACAAATAATTTGTACATAATCTTTGGAAATAAACCCCTAATTAGCATGCAAAGTAGAGAGGGCAAAAATACTTTGGAGGAGCCAGGTATATTTAAAAAAACAAGTAAACCAGGTTACATAAGATTTAAAAAATAACAGAGAAAATAGGCAAATGTGAGATGTCTGCCTGCATAAAGTATTTACTTCTTAATAATCTGCTTCTGTGTGTTTTCTCATTTATTTTACTTTCTTCTGGTCAAAGAAACCAAACAATTAGGCTGAACTTGGCTTAAACACTGGCAATTTTTGAATTTACAGCTGAAGTTTTAAATTGTGTGATAAGTCCTTATGTTTCCTAGCTAAAAGTGCTTAATTTTTGCTACTAGAAGAAGGAGATCCAAAGAAAGCATTTTTAAAAAACTGCTCATTCCTACTTCTCTTTCTAGGTATCCTCCAGAAAACCAAGAAAATTTGAAGTGCTCAAAAATTGCTTAAAAGCTTTCACTAACCCACTATTTTTTCCTTCCTCAGGCTGCTACATTTGGTAAAGATTGTAAATATCCCATAGTACTTCTAAAATTTAGTCTCATAGGATTCAATGATACTGCTGAAATCAGCAGTTA
Source organism: Papio anubis (assembly GCF_008728515.1). Lineage (NCBI taxonomy): Eukaryota > Metazoa > Chordata > Mammalia > Primates > Cercopithecidae > Papio > Papio anubis. Next base: position 34,332,523 of record NC_044990.1, read on the forward strand.
AGCTTGAGAAGACGTCTACCACTTGAACATCAGATATTCCATAAAGTCAACATATTTATCAATATTATTGCTAAGTTGTTTGTAATCAAGTCATAGCCTAGTCCATGTACCACATAAAAGTCATTAGTAATGTGCAATAAATAATAATCTAAGCCCAGAAATTGTCAGGAAGGAAAAAAATTATTCTATTTTACATGACTCAAGCTAATTTTGCTTTTATGCCTCCTTCACCAATGTAATGGAAAACTTTAAGTTCAGGCATTCTTAGAGATGTTCTCCTTCCCATGCACTTAATATTTCCCAGAGTTCCAAAGTGTTATGTAATACTCAAGTGTTGAAATGGCTCCCAGTCATCTGTCCATATATTCCATAGATTTCTGAAATGCCTGTTTCCCAGATCAACTCAGGCTTTCATGTCTGGTGACTTCCTTCTTGATGTTACTTTGAAATGCTTGGAAATAGGCAATCTATTTCCAAGGCTATCATTTGGGTAGAATGCAACATTCTCTTTTATAGGCTTTCTTCAGGTTTCTGAGAAAGTCTGAAGACCATATTTTTATCTTCTGCACTCCTATTTCATGCTCCCTATTTGCTCTCCTATTTGCTAATGCTTTTCCCCCCTTTTTTTCAATGAGTAAATGAAATTTTACATTGAATCTACTTCCTTATGTTTGCACCATTGTTATTTTCTCTTACAATTCCCCAGATTCTCTTTTTATTTAGGTTTCAAATCATCTAAGTTTCTCTTTGAGCACGCACAAAATGCTGGGTTGTGTTTGGTTCCCATCTATCCCTGAGGAGATGAAAAAAGGGTTTACTACTTACTCAAATGGGGGTCAGGTAAAGGGGAAATACAGAAAGAATAATTATGTAAAAGACTATCTGTTAATATCATCCTTTTATATGTTTATTTTCTGTATTATTTATTTAATGATTACACACATGCACATACACACACTCACACAAGCTCAATTATCTTTTTTCTAAATGCTACTTTAGCAGTATCCCTTAGATTCAGAGTTGATGTATAGTAATTTATTACCATAGTATTTTCAGATACACTGGATGCATGGGTTGAATTCTCTCTTTGACCAAAAAGCTGGTTGGAAAAGAGTTGCTTTTAAGTTAATATTTATAAATGTTCAAGTGCTTGTTCTTGCTGTTCCATTTTAATATTTTTATACTCATATTCAGTTTTATTGTATTGAAAATATATTTTGTATTATATCTTCTTTAAAAATTTTACATTTTTTGGCCTATTACTGAGTCATGTTTTAAAAAAGTGTTTGATGTTCATTAGAAGAGAAAGATCGTTTTCTGGTTATGGGACAAAGAGCTTCATCTATAACCAAAATGTCCAGTTTTTTGTTTGTTTTGTTTTGCTTTGTTTTGTTTCTGTAGAGATGGAATCTTGCTCTGTCATTACAGCTAGAATGCAGTGGCATGATAATGCTGATGTGTCACTGGAGCCTCAACCTCCCAGGTCAAGCCTCAAGCACTCCTCCCATCTTGACCTCTCAAATTACTGGGATTATAGGTGTGATCACTGTGCCCAATACCACTTCTTAACTTACATTTGTTTCACTGTATCTGTATGCTTACTTCCTTTGGGCTATTAAATTTATAAAGCCTGAGATATATGAACCAAACATTCCCACTATTATTTTATTTTGGTATTTTTAAATGTTATAAATTGAACATTGCATACTCCAACTTGAATGTTGCAGAATAATTTATATATCCTCTGAGAGAAGAATCTTGCATTTGCTTATTTCAATTATATAAACAATGTTCTAGTGAGGTAGATGGCATTCCCTTAGGCCCTTTTACTCATGTTAGAATCTGCTATTCTCAGATCAAGTTGGAAATTTGTTTTTGTTAAATTTGCGTTACAAGATGAGAAAGACAATGGAGTGGAGAAATGGAGGGAAAGATGAAGCCATAGTGTGGGCAGCCCTGCAAGTGGACTGTCATCTTTGTAATGTTTTACTTGGTCTGTATTTAACCTGCTAGTTATCAACTGTCTGTTTCTATCTAGCTTCTGTACCTCTTGCTTATTTACACAACCCAACAGCACTCCACCACCCAGAATCTTTTGGCTTTGTGTATTGTAACCTAAATATACTTGAGATGCTATGTTATCACTTAAAGGTTCATGTCAACATGATGTCTGTAGAACACACACATGCACATATGTGTCCAACAACAAACTGGATCTCACATAAAACATACATCTCTATGACAGTCTTATAAATTGTGGAAAAAGAATTATATCACAGAAAACATAGTTAAACTCAATTAAAATTGTTTCTCTATCTGTCTTTAACCAATCGCAATGGCTCACAGCAACTCTCTAGATCTCATCTCTTCCGGCTTACAACCTGTATTGCTGCTCTCCTCACTTTTTAAACTCTCATTTCATTTAGTACTCTTTTTCTGTATATTTTATTTTCTAGAAAATAGTGCTTGTCCTTTTTTTGGTAAAATGATATTTTTCCACTTCTTTCTATTTTTGTTGTGATATCACATGTCTATTAACTAATTTTGGTGTGTAATGTCAGTGGTCAGTAGACATCTTTTTCTTCTCAATTAATTTATTTATTAAGTAAATCATAATAAATACTTTCCATTGCCACTGCGTTCACACATTATATACTACTTTGAAACAAATACAAGTTCTATAATTATTTTATTAACTGAACAAATATGGGTTCAGTCATTACTATATTCTAGATTTTGTAGTGGAATAAGGGCTAGAGTTATAATATTATAAGTAGGTAGCATTGGTTATGGTACTTGTGTTCCTCTGAGGATAATAGATAATACCAAGCAGAATAAATAACAAAATAATTATGTATGAAAATGATGGATATGAAAGAATAACATGGTTCTATGGTAGGAATACACATAAGAGTGAGGGGACTATGACAGAAGAAACATTGACAAGTGCTAAGAATTCACAATAAGGGCACTTTCTTACTGTCTATAAACTCCAAAATCAGCCTTGTCCCGGTCTTTCGCTTCTACGTTAAGACTTGATAACCAATAATTAACTTTCGTTTTAAACACTTTGATATTCTTGCTCATTAATTATGAAATAATGTCTCAAGAACTACTATTAATGTATATAAGATGACTTATTTTGAAGGAAATCTGTAAAGTATGTTGTATCTGATTTAACTACTTTGATGATTTTCAAACCTTTAGGTATGTAGTTTAAAATAGTGTCATATGCAATTATTTTGAATTGCATATTAAAAATATGATATTGTTTATTTTCATCTAAATTTATCATTTAGATTTCAAAATGTCTTTTAAAAAATGTGGCTAGAATTTCATTGAGGGTAAGTTGATTATTTCTAATTTGGTGACTATACCAGAATAGAGGTTTTCTGCACTATATATGTATATTGTTAATCTTTTGCATCTGAATCAAACTTTATGAATTATTACTATTTCATAAATAGAATAAAATGTTATATGTAATGTTAATATGTAATTACTCTTCATAATGTGTTCAGTTTTAGAATAATTTTTTTGTCAGCATCTTGGGCAGTTTTAAATAATTTGATAATGAATCAAATGTATATGTCACTTATAAATTCATATTTGTATAGTGAACTTCATAAATATGTGTGCTCTGCTCCACTGACTGGCTATTCCCGTGTCTCTTTCCCTCTACTCTGGCCTCCCTCTTTGATGAAACACAAAAGTAGGCCAATTAATAAACCTACAGTGGCCTCCAAATGTTAAAGAAAGAGTCGAAATCTTACACTTTGAATCAAAAGCTAGAAATGATTAAGCTTAGTAAGGTAGACATGTCAAAAGCTGAGGCAGACCAAAAGCTAGGCTTCTTTTATCAAACACTTAGCCAAGTTGCCAATACAAATGAAAAGTTCATGAAAGAAATTAAAAGCACTATTCCAGTAAACACATGGACTTTAAGAATGTGAAATAGCCTTATTGTAGATATGGAGGAAGCCTTAGTGGTCTGAAGGAATATAAAGTCAGCCACAATATGCCCTTAATCCAAAGCCTAATCCAGAGCAAGGCCCAAATTCTCTTCAATTCTTTGAAGCCTAAGAGAGGTGAACAAGATGAAGAAGAAAAGTTTGAAGCTAACAGAGGTTGGTTCATGAAGTTTAGGTAAAGAAGACATTTTCATAACATAAAAGTGCAAAATAAAACATCGAGTGCTGATGTAGAAGCAGCAGCAAGTTATCCAGTGGACCTAGCTAAGATGACTGATGAAGGTGACCATATTAAACAGTACAATTTTTATGTGGAAGAAACAGCCTTATATTTAAAGAAAATGTGATCCAGGGCTTTCATAGCTAGAGAGAAGTCAATTATTACCTTCAAAGCTTCAATGGACAGGTTGACTTTCTTGTTAGTGGCAAATGCATCTGATGTCCTCCAGTTGAAGCCAATGCTCATTTATCATTATGAAAATTCCAGTGCTGTTAAGAATTAAATACACTCAGCCTGTGCTCTATAAATGGAACAACAAAGCCTGTATGAGAACACATTTCTTTACAGTGTGGTTTATTGACTATTTTAAGCCCACTGTTGATCCTTAAAAAGCATCAGGAAAAGCTCAGAAAAAGAAGATTCCTGCTTTTCTTTTAACAGTAACAAAAGATTACTGCTTGTTGACAACACATATTCACCCAAGAGCTCTAATGGAATGTACAAGAAGACTGATGTGCTTTCCTGCCTTTTAACATAACATTCATTCTGAAGGCCTGGGGAACAAGAATTCATTTTGACTTTCAAGTCATAATGTTTTTTAAAAATCATTAGTAAAACTATAGTTACCATAGACAAGAATTTCTCTGGTGGATCTGTGAAGAGTAAAGTGAAAACATTCCAGAAAATTTTCATCATTCTAGATGTCATTAAGAACATTTTTAATTCATGGGAGGAGGTAAACATACCATTAACAGGAGTTTGGAAGAAGTTGATTCCAACCCTCATGCATGACTTTGAGGAATTTAAAAACTTCATAGGAAAAAATAAACAAACAAAGACTTCAATGGCCAATGTAACTGCAAATATGGTGGCCATAATCAGAGAACTAGAATTACAAATGGAGTCTGAGGATGTGACTGAATTGCTGCAATCTCATAATAAAGCTTGAATAGATGAGGAATTGTTTCTTATGGATAAGCAAAAAAGTCATTTCTTGAGATGAAATATGCTCCTGTTGACATGCCATGAAAATTACTGAAATGACAACAACACGTATAGAATATTTCTTAAGCTTAGCTGATAAAGCAGGAGCAGAGTTTGAGAAGTTTGACTTCAATTTTGAAAGAAGTTCTACTGTGGAAAAAATGTGATCAAACACCTCTGCACACTGCAAAGAAATTTTTCAAGAAAGGCAAAGTCTATAAATGTGGCAAACTTTATTATTGCCCTATTGTCATAGCCACCCCAACCTTAAGCCACTACCACCCTGATCAGTCAACAGCCATCAACACTGAGACAAGACTCTCTACAAGCACACAAATTACAATTCACTGAAGGCTCAAATGATCACTAGCATTTTTACTAATAAAATGTTATTAAAATAATGTATCTTTTTTTGAAACATAATGATATTGCACACTTAATAGACTGATTAATAGTGTAAACATAACTTTTTGTGTACTGAGAAACCTAAAAATGTGTGCGGCTCTCTATTCTAAAACTCACTTTATTACAGTGGTATTGAACTAAACCCGTAATGTCTCCAAGGTATGCCTGTATGTTAGTAGATGCTGAAATGGCATTTGGAAAAAATAACTGAAATATTACTTGTATACATTCAATAAATAATGCAAACAAACACCATTTGAGCTTGAAGTGAATGAATCATGTTGGGTTTGAGTTATTCTGGTAAATTTCAAGTGATTTTTGGTTGCTGGCTTGTCACTATGTTTTTAGTTGAGTTAATATTCCCAGAGGACTAGAGCAGCTTACGGTGGAATGAATCAAAAAGGAAACATCTGTTATTCCAGGATATGAAATACAAAATAGATTTAAACTTATATATCAGTGATAAAATAAGAAGAATATTGGAGCATGCAAAAACTAGAGATGAAGTGAAGTGAGTGCAAGCATTTCAACAGTGATCCTGGAAGGAAAATAAAAGAAAAGAAGTGTATACAAATCTATTAATTGTGTTATACTCTGTTTAAAAATCACCTTTTTAAACTATTACAAATGAAGAATATTCAGTAGAGCTCAATATGAAACCTCACTTGTGAAAAGGTTGGGGATCACAAAAGACTGACAAAACTATTTCTATTCTATACAAGATAACCTATGTAGAAAGTGATTATTCACAATTATATAAAGAGGTTTCTTTTAAAGATTCTTTCTTCAAAACTTCTGAAGGAAATAAAAGGAAAGGGTTTCTATGACAGTAGATAAAATGCCCGTTGTGTGAAACATACGTATTTTCTTTGAAGACATTTTCTGCCATGATGATCAGACAAATATTTTACATGATAGCTTGGACAAGAGTTTACAGAAAGTAATTACTTTTTTGAGCAATATGAAACTCGGTAGCTATTGATATAAAAGGCTATTTGAATGTTAAATATAAAATTATTGCAGCTACACTTAATCTAATTTCAAGGACTGCTCTGTTTTTGTTTCCGTGCTATGGAACTTACAGATATATGGGTTTCTATAAAAGTATTTATTGATTGTAGAGTGTAATATTCACTTATGAAAATGGAAACTTGAACAGAAAAATGTGAAAATAAATACAAGAATAATATTAATCACATTGTGAAAATCTATTTAAACTATTATTTTGTTTTTCTTTGTTTAAAATAGGGAAGTAGGGATACATTTTTAGATCTTTTAATTATTTATCCTTAAAACACCAGCAAATGAAATCTATTGCATATTTATAGGCAATATAATAAATACCACCTGAGAATTTTATGTCTACTTGCAGCTATACTAATGAATAAAATTGAAGTGTTCCTAAAGGCAGTGCAAAAACATTGCAGAGATATTATATAGGGAAAATGCAATCAAGACTTGAAATTGAAAAAGCAGATATACTTTATTTTAAAAAATTTTACATTTATGCTTCCATTCTCAATATTCACTCTTGTTTTCTAGGCATTTTTCAATCTCTTTTAGAAAGCAATAAGAAATCGTGGTGAATTGTGTTATAGGTACCACACTCAGTGATGTTTTCTTAGTTATTCCTTCATGTTCATTGATGATCACCCTTTCCTCTATTTTCCTCTTTTCCTACTGTGCTTCCTCTCACAGTTGCTCTCCCTACCTCACTTCTTAATACTATTTTGGTACTTAACATAAGTCAACCATTTGAAGAGAAAAAAAAACCCGTGACCTTGACTTGTCAGTAACCACTATATCTAATATCTAGATTTGAGGCATCCCACTCTCTGCTTATCATATTCTGTCATTCACTTGCTTTAGGACTCACTCCATTCCTACATTCTTAGTATCTTCTCATTCTGTCTCTGCACCTTGCACATTGGATAAACACAAATATTTTTGCAAGTTAATCTCAAAAAATCATGTGTAATATTGGATTGATTATTGTACCTTAGTGCGTTTTTGTTGTAAGAGAGTTTATATATTTAAAGTGTTTAATACAGCCCTTGATAGAATAATTATTAGTAATTATTAATATTAATATTAGTTGAATTTTCACCAACACCTAAGCAACTGATTGTACCTGAAGAAAAACACATATTTATGTTAAGTGATCATCCCTAATTTATTATGAAAGATCTCAGTCACTCAACACAGCCTAGCAACCGCTACTGCCCTGCACTAGGGTGTATGCTCTCCCATACTCTCCAATAACTATTTGTACTCCATCTATTTTCTCCTCAGACTTCGCATACATTTTATCACTTCTTACTCATGGTGAATGATATTGTCTTTCGTTTCCTTAAAATATAGATATTATAGTAGGTATGTGCATAGATACCGATAACATGTAAAACCTTAATCAGATAGTAATGACCTCTTTCCAGCACCAAATGTAGCAAACCACCTGCATTTCATTCATGCTCTGCTGTACGTCCTGTGTCCCTTAACTCATGCCACATGCCAGAGGCTATCTCTTATTCATGAGCTTTGGAATCATTTACTTTCACCTTCTCTGGGACATTTAATTCTACAAATATAGTCCCTTCTCCTAAATCACCCTTTAATCTCCTGTACTAGAGCAATAACATCAACAAATTTCAAATATTACATGGATTTCTAAAAGTGCAAATGCACAATATAATTTAAATCACTCATTTGAGTTTTTCCAATTTTTAGGAGGTATAATCAAGATTTATAAAGTTTTTAATATAAAGATGCTGAGTCTGGATTGGGGCCAGGAGAAAGGCTGGCCTTCCTTTATGTTTGTTGGATACTACCTTCCCATTATGGATCAGGGCCACACTTTCAAATTCCTTCTAATGTATTCTCAACTTACTTTTAAAAATTGTCAAAGTATTATATTATCTGTAAAGTAGTTTGCAAAAATTCCAGTGCTAAAGAGTATTTCAAGTTGATCAACCTCTGTTCATGCTTCCCAGCCTCCCAATCCTATTGCTCTGCTCCCGGTTTTCTTGTTCAGGTTTTTTTTAAGCCCAATCACTAATTAAAGACAACAAGACTCTTCATGATGTTTTAGATTTAATTAATCTGGAGAGCTGATGTTAAGTGATAAATTGGCCAATAAATTGAATTACAAAACAAAAAATAATTATAAATACTATGAAAATACCCACACTAATATAATAAGAACACAATTCTATCAATAAATAGTTATATTTCATTATAAAATAGAACTAATTAAAACCAGTTCCTCTGAAGAGATTTAATACTTAGTGAAAATAATTTTTTATTCTTCTCAAGTTTTCAATTAATTACAACAGAGATTGCAAACTAAAATATGAAGAAAGCCAGTCAAAAAATTTAAATGAATAAAGAGAGTTTGGGAGGAGGTCTATTTTTAATTAGGAGCATATGCCCTCTCTAGAAAAAACAACTAATAGTTGATTATTAACTGATTATTTTTATAAGAGAAAATAGGCCACCTTTACTATTAATGTATGGAGCTTAAATTCAAATATATTCATTTTTAAAATATTGGTTAATATCCTGCAATAAGAAAATGATATATGAGGTAGTGCATGTATTAATTGGCTTAATTTAAGCATTTTACCATGTATATATTTCAAAACATTATGTTGTACACCATAAATATATATGTGTGTATATATATATAATTTACATTTGTCAATTTAAATAATAATAATTCAAAAATAAATAAAATTTAATCATTTATTTTTAAGTCAGTATTATCAGAACGAAATGAAACTCATAACTGGACTCATAACTCATATAATGTCATGCATGTTTGCAGGGTCTGCCACTATGACTCAAAGAACAAACAATTATTTACATGGGTATTAAAAAGCAAATACTAAGTCTGAAATAAATGAATAAACAACCTAACAGCCTTATCTGTAGGACATTATTAGTAAGAAGGAGATGGTTGCAGGCATACAATTATTATGAAATGTAAATATAATATTTTAGTAAGTATTTATAAGACCTCAACTATGTGTGGCAACATGAATAGATAGAGGTGAGCAAAAGAGATAATATCTTTGTGCTTATATAATTTTTATATAGTTCAATATCTGGAATATTAACCAAAATATATAGGCTCTATAAGAAAAATTTCTATGCTTAAAAAATCTAGAAATGTGTATAGAATTTGCTACGTCAGGGAGGGTGTTTGTTGTAACATTACATATGTTGTTCATAGATGGTTTCTCTGGGGTCAAACTTGATAAACATCAGAGAAAGATCAAGTCATGGAATGAACAAGGAAAAAATATTTCAAATAGATTGAACAGCAATTATAAATACCTCAATAAAGGAGATCACTGATCTGTGCATAGATCAGAAAGGAGATTAGTGTGGCTAGAATAAAGTGAGAGAATAGTAAAATAACAAGCCAGGGAGGACCCAGTGCAGTGGCTCATGTCTGTAATTTCAGCACTTTGGGAGACCAAGGCGGGCAGATAACCTGAGGTCAGGAGTTCAAGACCAGCCTGGCCAACATGGTGAAACCCTGTCTCTACTAAAAGTACAAAAATTAACTGGGTGTGGTTGTGTGCACCTGTAATCCCACCTACTCAGGAGGCTGAGGCAAGAGAATCGCTTGAATCTGGGAGGCGGAGGTTACAGTGAGCAGAGATCGTGCCACTGCATTCCAGCCTGGTGACAAGAGAGAGACTCTGTCAAAAAAAAAAAAAAAAAAAAAAAAAAAAGCAGGCGGAGGTGGGGAAGGCTTTGGCAGGAGGGGCATAACCGTGTTGCAAAGGCCCAATGTATATTAGGAGGTGATTATCGCCATAAAGTAAAATAAACTAGGAAGCAGGGCAGGGTTCCAGTTTGGGTGTGGTGGTATTTGGGGACTGAGACATCTCTATCATATTCTGTCTTCCTGGTACACATTAAATATTATGACAATCAATAATTAATCTAATAATACCAATCCCCACTGAAAGTTGTTCAGCACTTTCCCAGTATATCTGATCTGATATGTACATTTTTATCATGACATACTTCATTTAGATGACTTAATTCTTAGTAAGCCTTCTAGTTTCCTATTCTTTCATACTTCACAACATACCATATGTTTAAATAAGCCATAATCTCTTCCTTTCTTAAATCCTTTTCTCAAATCCTGAAAAGACACCTTTCACCATTGCCTACCTTCTGAGGCCCCCAGTACATTTTAATGTTTCTGCTAAAGCATATATTACATATTCTGTTTTTTTTTTCTTTTTTTAATTTCCCTTTCCAGCTGAGATTTTCTTCAAGACTAATATGCCTGGAAGAAACTGTTGGAGTCTTACTCAATATTATTTTTTCCTCTTTCTTCTTGTTGCCTGAGCCTATCTCCAATGATTCAAAAATGTCAAGCAATCACATTCCCATTAACTTCTGCAGCTAGTTCCACTTACGTGAATTATAAAAACAAATAAAATGCAAATATATGAATTATAAAAACAAATAAAATGCAAATAAAGTCTGTGGGATGTCTTCTAGGAAAAGTTTTCTTTCCTAATGTGAAGAATGAGATAGGGAAGGACTCTATCTTACTTTCCCGCTCTAAGATGTTTTTAATGAGGTTGTTGATTCTTGGAGCTTCTGACAACATGTGTCCATGATGAGACACACTTGGATACCATAAAGATGGTGGAGTCAAAAGATAAGAAGTTTTAGCCTTGTGATTGAATTAATGAACTCTTGAAATAACACTGGAATACCACCTTTGGACTTCTAGTCAGAATTGAGACTTAGATACATAAGAGACAAAATTCCGACCTGTATTAGTCCGTTCTCATGCTGCTGTAAATTACTGAGTCTCAGCATACCCAAGACTGAGTAATTTATAAAGGAAAGAGTTTTAATGGATTCACAGTTCCACATGGCTAAAGAGGCCTCATAATCATGGTGAAAGATGAAGGAAGAGCAAAGAGACGTCGTACATGGCAACAGGCAAACAGAGCAGGTGCAGAGGAACTCCCCTTTATAAAATCATCAGATCTCGTGGGACTTATTCACTATCTTGAGAACAGCGTGGGAAAGAACAACCCCATGATTCAATTACCTCCCACTGGTCCCTCCCAGGACACTTGGGATTTATAAGAGCTACAATTCAAGATGAGATTTGCGTGGGGACACAGCCAAACCACTATCAGCTAAACTGTTGCCTTTTAACTATGTGTACGATGAGTTGCTCATTTTCAGTTGTTTTGACTTTATGGCAAAGAACTGGCACTGTACAAAGAGGTAACTATTAGCCATATGTGTTTATTTAAAATTCACTTTCAATTAAGTTAAATTTAGTTTCATTAAAACACCACACTTCAAGTGCTCAATAGGCACATGTGGCTGGGGACAATTGTAATGCACTGTATACACATGGAGGCTTTCTATCATTCGTACAGTTGTATCACACAGTACTAAACCAGAGATTTCTATTTCTTGAATCCCAGTAGAACTCTAGCTGATCTCAATAGTCAAACAATTATAATAGGTTCCCATGTATGTACACTGTATCTGGATCATGCAGCTCAATCACAATCTTGGCAGAAAGTAAAGTTTTCACTCTGAGAACCGTAATCCCAGATACATTTTTCTGAAATACGCATGCAACCAAAAGTTTCCAAGCTGCATCAGCCAGTGATGAGCAATATGTTTATTACATTTAAATTGGCATCACCAATATTATGTATTTACCACAGGCTTTTTCCAGTGGGAAACATACTACCATTGTGTTTTAACATCCTCGTATTAGCTACCTTCCAACAAATCTGAAGAACTACTATTTCTCATTGTGAACGCCATGCAACAATAACTCCTGTGGTTTTTGACTCCTCAGAAAGATAATCAGATAGTTTAATTGTACTCTTATGATCTATCTTCACCCTGGTATCAATCCTCCCTGGGAAGCAGGATTTGATATCTATATTTCCAAATGAGAACTAGGTCAATATGTGAGTGAACTGCTTGTCGGTTTCAACGCATTCTATTATCCAAGCATGTCAAATTATACGCCAATTTCCAGTGGCACTGTGAATGAGACCACCCAACTAATTTTGAAGTACTAGCCTGTATCATGATTTGTTTCATAATTGCTTCCTTCTCACCCAACTGTACGCTGACTTACTTTCACGATGTACTGTTTTGTTATGGCCCTAGCAAACTTTCCAGCTGAGAATGTGCTAGTTCTCTAAGCAGGTGTTCAGAATAGCTTCTTCAAAGGCCTGAGTAACCCTCTCTGTCATACTGCTCACTTAGTCACAGGCAGCTACACAGCATTCAGTGAAGTGACTGTGATCAGAAAAAAAAATACATATATGTATGTGTGTATGTGTATATATATATACACACACACACGCACACATATATATGGAGAGACAGCTATAAAATAAAGTGAGTATGACAAAGTAATCACTTTAATTTATAAATAAATAAAAATAAATTTAATTATAGAACTAGAGATAATTTTGACAAATGGCTAACACAACTAAAAATGATAATATAATTTACTACATTAAAAATACTATAACATTTGTTACATAAAAAGTGGGGAGGGCAGATATAGAAGGGATGGCTAATGGGTAGAACAATACAATTAGGTGGAAGAAATAAAGCCTAGTGTTCAGTAGCACAGTAAGGTGACAATGTTAACAATAATTTATTGTCTATTTCAAAATAAAAGAGTGGAATAAGAATGCTTCTAACATAAATAAATGATAAATGCTTGAGGTAATAAGTACCCCAACTGCTCTGATTTGATCATTATAGGTTGTCTGGTTACATAAAAATATCACATGTATACATATGTTTAACTTTTATTTTTCCATAATAATTAAACCTTTTTATAGTAGAAAAGAATATTTACTTTTACTGGTTCATGCCTCATGTAGATTTGCATATGCAGATTCAAATATTGCTTCAATCATTAGAATGTTACTATTTTTAATTTGTTTTATTTCTATTTACTAGCTTTCACAAAATAATTTAATAATGTGACTTGGCATACCTTGATCATTGTTTCAAAAAGTATTTCTTCTCTCCAAAGTAGATCATGATGCACATGATTTGGTTGCATTATTGACTCTAAATGCATATTTAAAGGTATTTCCCCCATACCGTAAGCACTCCTGAAGTTTTGATTGAGATCACATTGCACCTGTTTTTCATCTTACTAGAGTTATGTCCCTGAGCTCCAAGGCAGGAGATTTTGGCTGTCAATTTAAACTCATATTTCAGACACAAGTTGGAGGGACACTTGCCTTTGGTTTGTTCATTTTTTAAGTCACACATAAACTAAGTGACACTCTTATATTTTCTTATGCACTATTCTGTCAAACGAAATGTATGTGGAAGCCCAGTGAATATCACAGGAAACATACAAGACTTAATGATTTAAACTTCTATACTTAAAGAATTTTGTAGGTACATAGTAGGTATATATATATATATATGTCTGTGTGTATATATATATATATATGAGTTACATGAGATAATTTGATACAGGCATGCAATATGTAATAACTACATCAGGTAATGGGGTATACATCACCTCAAGCATTTCTCCTTTGTGTTACAAATAGTCCAATTATGTTGCTAGTTATTTTAAAATGTACAATTAAAGTATTTTTTGATTACAGACACTCTGTTGTGCTAACAACTACCAGGTAATATTCATCTTTTCTAACTAATTTTTTGTATCCCTTTACTATCCCCACTGCCTCACCTCCACCCCTACTACCCTTCCCAGCTTTTGGTAACCATTTCTCTATGAATTCAATTGTTTTAACTTTTTGCTCTCACAGAGAAGTGAGAGCATGCGGAATTTGTCTCTCTGTGTCCACCTTACTTCACTTAACATAATGACCTCCAGTTCCATCCATGTTGTTGCAAATGACACAATCCCATTCTTCTTTTACAGCTGAATAGCACTCCATTGTATATATGTACTGCATTGTCTTTATCCATTCATCTGTTGATGAACACTTGGGTTACTTCCAAATGTTGACTGTAGTAAGTAGTATCACGATAAACAAGGGAGTGCAGATATGTCTTTGATATACTAATTTCCTTCCTTTTGGGTGTATACCTAGCAGAGAGATTGCTGAAACATACAGTAGTTCTATTTTTTATTTTTTTGAGGAACAAATAAACTGTTCTTCATAGTGTTTGTACTAATTTACATTCTCACAAACAATGTACTAGGGTTCTCTTTTCTCCACATCTCACTAGCATTAGTTACTGCCTGTATTTTGCATATAGGCCATTTAAACTGGGGTGAGATGATATCTCATAGATGTGATTTGTATTTCCCTGATGCTCAGTGATTTTAAGCACCTTTTCATATACCTATTTGCCATTTATATGTCTTCTTTTGAAAAATGTCTATTCATATCTTTTGTCCATTTTTAAATGGATTATTTGATTTTTTTTTCTATAGAGGTATTTGTGCTTCTTCTGTATTTTGATTATTAATCCCTTGTCAGATAGATAATTTGCAAATATTTTCTCTCATTCCGTGGCTTGTCTCTTTACTTTGTTGGTTGTATCCTTCATTGTGCACAACATTTTTAACTTGATGTGATGCCATTTGTCTATTTGTGCTTTGGTTGCCTGTGCTTGTGGGGTATCACTCAAGAAATCTTTTCACAGCTGGGAGTGGTGGTTCACATTTGTAATCCCAGCACTTTGGGAGACAGGTACAGGTAGATCACTTGAGGTTAGGAGTTCAAGATCAGCCTGGCCAAAGTGGGTTTTAGTAGAAACCCCGTCTCTACTAAAAATACAAAAATTAGTCAGGTGTGGTGGCATGTGCTTGTATTCCCAGCTACTTGGGAGGCTGAGACAGGAGAATCACTTGAACCTGGGAGGTGGAGGTTGCAGTGAGGCAGGATCATACCACTACACTCCAGCCCAGGTGACAGATCAAGAGTCTGTCTCAAAAAATAAATAAATGAATAAATAAAAAGGAAAGAAATCTTTGCCTAGTCTAATGTCCTGGAGAGTTTCCTAATGTTTTCGTTTATAGCTTAATAGTGTGAGGTCTGAGACTGGTATTTAATTAATTTTGATACGATTTTTGCATATGGTGAGAGATAGTGTTCTAATTTCATTTTTTTTTTTTTTTTTTTGCATATGGATATATATATTTCCCAGCACCATTTATTGAAGAGACTGCCTTTCCCCAATGTTCTTAGCATCCTTGTTGAAAATGAGTTAGCAGTAGATTATAGATTTTTTTTCTGGATTCTCTAGTCTGTTCCACTGATCTATATGTTGTCCTTATGCCACCACCATGCCATTTTTGTTACTATAGCTATGTAGCATAATTTGAAGTCAGGTAATATTATTCTTCCCGTTTTGTTCTTTTTTCTTGTGATAGCTTTGAATATTCTGGGTCTTTGTGGTTCCATATAAAGTTTAGGATTTTTTTTCTATTTATGTGGGGAATGTCATTCATTGGGGTTTTTATAAGAATTCCAATAAGTCTGTATATTGCTTTGGGTAGATGGATATTTTAACAATATTGATTCTTCCAATTTATGAACGTGGAATATCTTTCTTTTTTTTTTTTTTTCCTTTGGAGGCTTCTTCAGTTTCTTGCATGAATGTTTTATTGTGTTTATTGTAGAAACCTTTCATGTTTTTGATTAAGTTAATTCCTAGGTATTTTATTTCATTTGTAGCTATAATAAGTGGAATTGCTTTTCTGATTTTTTTTTTCTCAGATTGGTCACTGTTTGTGTACAGAAATGCCACTGATTTTTGTATAATTATTTTGTATCCTGCAACTTTGCTAAATTTGTTTAGAAGTTCAAATAGTTTTCTTGTAGAGTCTTTAGGATTTTCCAAATATAACCTCATAGCATCTGCAAACAAGAATAATTTGACTCTCTTCTTTTCATTTGGGATGCCCTTTATTTGTCTTTCTTGTCTGATTGCTCTATCTAGGACTTCCAGTACTATGTTGAATAACAGTTGTGACAGTAAGCATCATGCTGTGTTCCTGATCTTAGAAGGAAGGCTTTCAGTTTTTCCCCATTGAGTATAATACTCACTATGGCTTGTTGTATATGGTGGTTATTATGTTGAGGTATTTTCTTTCTAAACCCAGTTTTTTGAGAATTTTTATTATGAAATGATGTTACATTTTATCAAATATTTTCTAAGTGTCAATTGAAATGATCATATAGTTTTGTCCTTCATTTCACTGATATGATTGTGTTAGTCCACTTTCACACTGCTGATAAAGACATACCCAAGTCTGAGTAATTTATAAAGAAAAAGAGATTTAATGGGCTCACAGTTCCACATGGCTAGGGAGGGCTCACAATCATAGTGAAAGGTGAAAGACATGTCTTACATGGTGGCAGGCAAGAGAGAATAACAAAACTTGGGCAGGGAAACTCCCTTTTATGCAACCATCAGATCTCATGAGATTTATTCACTATTACAAGAACAGCAAGGACAAGACCCAATACCATGATCCAATTACCTCCCACCAAATCCTTGCCATGACATGTCAGAATTATAGGAGCTATAATTCAAGATGAGATTTGGGTGGGGACACAACCAAACCAAATCATTCCACCTCTGGCCCCTCCCAAATCTTATGTCCTCATATTTCAACACCAATTATGCCTTCCCAACAGTCCCCCAAAGTCTTAACTCATTTCAGCATTAGTTCAAATGTCCACAGTCCAAAGTCTCGACTGAGACAAAGCAAGTTTCTTCTGCCTATGAGGCTGCATAATCAAAAGCAAATTAGATATTTCTTTGATACCATGGAGGTACCAGAATTGGGTAAATACAGCCCATCCAAATGAAATAAATTGGCCAAAAGAGTGGGGCTACAGGCTCCATACAAGTCAAAAATCCAGCAGAGTGGTCAAATCTTAAAGTTCCAAAACAATCTCCTTTGACTCCATGGCTCACATCCAAGTCACACTGATGCAAGAGGTGATCTTCCATGGTGTTGGGCAGCTCTGCCCCTGCGGTTTTTTAGGGTATAGTCCCCCTACTGGCTCTTTTCATGGGCTGGCGTTAAATGTCTGTGACTTTTCTAGGTGCACAGTACAGATTTTCAGAGGGTTTACCATTCTGGGGTCTGGAGGAAGGTGGCCAGCTTCTCACAGCTCCACTAAGCCACTAAGCAGTGCCCCAGTGGGGAATCTGTTTGGAGGCTTGTACCCCACATTTCCCTTCTGCAGTGCTCTAGCAGAGGTTATCCATTAATCTGTTGGGAGGCTTGTACCCCACATTTCCCTTCTGCAGTGCTCTAGCAGAGGTTATCCATTAATCTGTTGGGAGGCTTGTACCCCACATTTCCCTTCTGCAGTGCTCTAGCAGAGGTTATCCCTGCAGCACACCTCTGCCTGCACATCCAAGCATTTTCATGCATTCTCTGAAATCTAGGCAGAGGTTCCCGAACCTCAGTTCTTGATTTCTGTGCACCTGCAGGCTTCACACTATGCCCATGCCCAGGACCCTGGCACCTTCTCACCAACCAAGCCGCAGCATTTGCCCCTGGTCCACAAAGTGCCTGAGCATACAGGGCACCGAGTCCCTAGGCTGCACTCAGCAGAGGTGCCTTGGGCCCAGCCTGCAAAACCATTTTTTTTTTCCCTAGGTCTCCAGGCCTGTGGTGGACGATTTGCTGCAAAGGTCTCTCACATGCCCTAGAGACATTTACCCCATTGTTTTGGTGATTAACATTTGGCTCCTCATTGTTTATGCAAATTTCTGCAGCAGGCTTGAAAGTCTCCAGAGAAAATAGTTTTTTTCCTTTTCTATCGCATTGTCAATCTGCAAATTTTCTAAACTTTTATGCTCTGTTACCCTTTTAAAATTGAAAACTTTTGGCCGGGCGCGGTGGCTCAAGCCTGTAATCCCAGCACTTTGGGAGGCCGAGGAGGGTGGATCACGAGGTCAGGAGATCGAGACTATCCTGGCTAACATGGTGAAACCCCGTCTCTACTAAAAATACAAAAAACTAGCCGGGCGTGGTGGCGGGCGCCTGTAGTCTCAGCTACTTGGGAGGCTGAGGTGGGAGAATGGCGTGAACCCGGGAGGCGGAGCTTGCAGTGAGGAGATCATGCCACTGCACTCCAGCCTGGGAGACACAGCGAGACTCCGTCTCAAAAAAAAAAAAAAAGAAAACTTTTAACAACACCCAGGTCACAACTTGAATGCTTTGCTGCTTAGAAATTTCTTCCACCAGATACTCTAAATCATCTCTCTCAAGTTCAAAATTCCACAAATCTCTGGGTCAGGAGCAAAATGCCTCCATTCTCATTTCTAAAGCATAGCAAGAGTTACCTTTATTCCACTTCCCAATGAGTTCCTCATCTCCATCTGAGACCACTACAGTGTGAATTTTATTGTCCATATCACTATGTGCATTTTGCTCGCAGCCATTCAACAAGTCTCTAGGAAGTTTCAAACTTTTCCACATTTTTCTGTCTTCTTCTGAGCCCTCCAAACTGTTCCAAGTTCTGCCTGTTACCCATTTCCAAAGTTGCTTCCACATTTTCAGGTATTTTTCATCAGCATCCCACTCCTGGTATGAATTTACCGTCTTAGTTTGTTTTCTTGTCGCTGATAAAGAAATATCTAAGACTGGGTAATTTACAATGAAAAAGAGGCTTAATGGACTCACAGTTCCACATGATGGGGGAGGCCTCACAATAGTGGTAGAAAGCAAAGACACATCTTTCATGGTGGCAGGCAAGAGAGAATAACCAAACCTGTGCAGGGAAACACCCCTTTGTAAAACCATCATATATCATTAGACTTATTCACTATCATGAGAACAGCACAGAAACAACACATCCCTATAATTCAATTACCTCTCACCGGGTCCCTCCCATGAAACTTGGGAATTGTAGGAGCTGTGATTCAAGATGAGATTTAGGTGGGGGCACAGCAAAATCGTATGATGTATCACACTGATTTATTTGCTTATGTTGAACCATCCTAGCATCCCACTTGGTCATAATGAATTATCTTTTTAATGTGTTGTTGTATGAAGCTTGCTTGTATTTTGTTGAGGATTATTGCATCAATATTTATCAGAGATCTTGGCCTGTATTTTTTCTTTTTGATGTACCTTTGTCTGGGGTTTTGGTATTCGGGTAATATTGGCCTTGTACAATAAGGTTGGAAGTATTCCCTCCTCTTATTTTTTTCAGAATAGTTTGACTAGGATTGGTGCTAGTTCTTCAATAAGTGTTCGGCTAAATTAGAAATAAAGTCATTAGGTCTGAAGTTTTTATTTGCTTCACGATTTTTTTTTTACAACTTTAATCTTGTTATTATTCATTTGTTCAGGTTTTGGATCTCTTCATGGGTCAAATTTGTAGCTTGTATGTGTCTAGAAATTTGTCCATTTCTTCTAGATTTTTCAATTTATTGGCAGATTGTTGTTCATACTATCCACTAAAGAAACTTTGAATTTCTGCAGCGTTAGTTGTAATGCCTCCTTTTTCATTTCTGATTTTATTTATTTATTTGCATCTTCTCACTTCTTTTTTATTCATATGGTGAGAGGTTCATCAATTTTATCTGTTCAAAAAACAACTTTTTTGTTTCATTGATCTTTTGTATTGTCTTCTTAACTTCAAATAAATTTCTTTCTGCTCTGATTTTTATTATATATTTTCTTCTACTAGTTTTGGGTTTGGCTTGCTCTTGCTTTTCTTCTTCTTTAAAATACATTATTAGGTTTTTTATTTGAAGTTTTTCCTCTTTTCTGATGTAGCACTCATATCTATAAACTTCCCTCTTAGTATTGTTTTTGTTGTATCCCATAGGTTTTGGTACAGCACTTGTGTATTTTCAAATAGCCTGTCTTCAAGTTCACTAGTTCTTTTCTCTACTTGATCAATTAGGCTATTAAAAGTCTCCGATACATTCTTCATTATGTCAATTGGATTTTTTAATTCTAGAATTTCTGCTTGATTTTTTAAAATTCTTTCAATCTTTAAAAAAAATTTATATGATAGAATTCTGATTTTTTTGTGTGTTATCTTGAATTTCTTTGAGTTTCTTCAAATTAGCTATTTTGAATTATCTTACTGAAATGTTGTATTTCTCTTTTTCTCCTGGATTGGTCCCTGGTGCTTTATTTAGTTTATTTTTTAAAATCTGTTTTCTTGGATGATCTTAATGCTTATGGATGCTCATCTGTGTCTGAGCATTGAAGAGTTAGGTGCATATTACAATCGTCACTGTCTAGGCTTGTTTGTACCTGTCCTTCTTGGGAAGACAATTCAGGTATTTGAAAGGACTTGAGTGTTGTGATCTAAGCTGTATCTGCATTAGGATATCTCCAAACCCAGTAACACTGTATATATGCCAGACCAGTAACAGTGTGACTCTTGCAGAGTCATAAAAGTACCACCTTTATGAGTTTGGTTATCTTCTGGATTACCAGGGAGAGACTTTTGTTCTCTTCCCTTACTTTCTCTCAAACAAATGTAGACTCTGTATCTATTTTGAGCTGCTGGGAGCTGATAGTGGAGTGACACAAATACCCTTCTGGCAACCACCACTGATTACATTTGGTCAGAACTGAAGACAGAACAGCACTGGGTTTGGCCCAAGGCCTCTGTAACCACTACCTGGTTATGGTCACTTAAGGCCCTGGGGCTCTACAATTAGCAGATCATGAAGCCAGTTAAGCTTGTGTCCTTCCCATAAGGGTGGCAAGTTTCCTCAGGCCCTGGACATTTCCAGAGGTGACATCTGGGAGCCAGGTACTGGTGTAAAAATCCTTAATTGTCTACCTTTTGTTCTATTGTATTGTAGTTAAGCTGGAACTCAAACCATGAAATGCAGTCTTTTTCATTTTTTCTTCCTCTTTCTACAGGCAGAAGAGCCTCATTTTATGGCCACCATCACCACAGGACCATGAGAATTACTGCCACACTACCATTGATGTTCCCTTGAGGACCAAGAGCTCTTCAGTCAACTTGTGGTGAATACTGCCTAGCCTGTGACTCATCTGTCAGGGCAGTGTGTTTTTTCCTGGCCCATTGCAGTTCTGGAAATGCTGTCCAAGAGCTAAGGCCTGAAATTCAGGTTCTGAAGTGCTCACTTGGTGCTCTATCCCACTACGACTGAGCTGGTACCTAATTTTGGGGTTTCATGAAAGTGTTTTCATTGCATAGATTGTTGTTAAATTGATATCCTTGCAGGGTGGATAATCAGTGGAGCCCTTCTATACGGACCCCCTGCCTTGTCCCTCGCCTCTATACTTTTTAGCAGCTTAAAAAAATCTATTCATAAAAGTTACTGCATTAACATCACTCAGAACATGATTTAAAGGCAAGAATATATTTCTATTTTTCTGTGAATTTAATTATATAAATATTATTTCTTTTAAAAAATACATTTCTTAAAAGAACTTATATATATATCAGGAAATTAGGTGGCATTAAAAACATACAAATGAAAGGGACTAGGATGTGTGTAGAGCAAGGAAAATAGCAAATAAGAGGCAGCAGTAACTTGCAGCTCCCACTCAGGGGGGCAGAGCAGCATGTGGAGACCCACATCATGAACTTTTGCTCCAAGAACTACTGCAGGAATATACCAGGAAAGCTGAGAAAATCCACAGACCCATAGAAGGAGATGGATTGTTGCTGCAGCTTCCATGAGACAGCTAAGGAACTGTAAGTCTGCTTACTTTCTCCACTTGGAGGCTTGCAGCCTGTGGAAACTTCTCAGCCCTGCTGACTGGTTGCCTGGAAATAAACTCGGTGCAGTGGGATTGAGACCAGCCTTTTGGGCTGTGAGCTGCGTAGGAGCAGGATGAAGCCTATGGCTGCCAGCTTTCCTCCACTTCCCTGGTGACCTGTGTGGTACAGCAGAGATAACCACAATCCCCCTGGGAACATGACTCCATTGGCCTGGGAACCACACCCCCATTCACACATGGACTTTCCAAATTATGAAGGAGCAAATGCCAAAGTCTACCCAAAGATGTTATTTACTCAACATCACCCACAACTCTTTTCACCTTTCTTTTCTGTTTCACAGAACCAGGTATTGTAAATATTTATTTTTAGTTACTCTCAAAGAGCAATTTTAATTTGCTTCAACTTCTTTGATGATATTTGGATTCAAGTGCTGGTTACACATTTTCCAAAGTGACTACCATAGGAAGAGAAAGTTATTTTTTTATATTTATTTAATTTTCTCCTTTCTCCATTAAAAATGAACAGAAAAAAATTAATCTCTCTTAGCTTATCTAAAATAAGTAAAAATATATTTTCCATTTATTCTCTCAACTTTATCTTCTAAGTATTTACTGACAAATTTTCATGAAAAATACAATCTATGAAAAAGTTGATATAGTAATTATTAGTACTACACTTCTACTGATATATTTAAAATAAAATGCATTGCAATACGTAAAAAGAGACAGATGTCTTTTCATGACAATATTTTAATTGAATATACTTAAAATAATTTTATTCAGTAACATCAGTGGAAATAAATTAGGAATGCAGGCTACTAACATTAAAAGTATTGCATGAATCTATATGAAGAGTTCTAAACTTATTGTAATTTTTTATATTTGCATTTTATATATTCCTGCTGTTGTGAGTTATAAGTTTCAATAGAGTTTGGTAAGAACACTTGATTTTAGTAAATGCAGGTTAAATCTGCCACGTATGCTGACTAGTTCCATAACCAAAATTATAGTAGCTGCTCTGTGATATCTCGGCACCACTTTTCTGCAGCGTTATGTTTACATCTCTCAAATACTTGCTTTTTTTTGGTTTAATAAAGCAATAGTTGAATTTTTTTCTCAGTTAATAAGAATAGTGCTTATGAGACATTGCCAAATAGGTAACATTACTGACCTTAAAAAAAAACAAAAAACAAAAAAAACAAACCAAAAATCAAAAAAAAAAAAACAAAAAAACCTGTCATTTTGGCATTCCTTGTAAAACAATAAATGAATGAATTATTTTGAATTATTTAGCCACGTGGGAAGAAAATGAGACTTCATAGAATCAAGAAATTTGGAGGAAGTCTAATAGTTTAATAGTTTTTCATTTTCTTTTCTTTTTTTTTTTTTTTTTTTGAAATGGAGTATGCTCTGTCGCCCAGGCTGGAGTGCAACGGCGCTATCTCAGCTCATTGCAAGCTCCGCCTCCTGGGTTCATGCCATTCCCCTGCCTCAGCCTCCTGAGTAGCTAGGACTACAGGCGCCCACTACCGCGCCTGGTTAATTTGTTTGTTTGTTTGTTTGTTTTTTTAGTAGAGACGGGGTTTCACCGTGTTAGCCAGGATGGTCTCCATCTCCTGACCTCGTGATCCACCAGCCTCAGCCTCCCAAAGTGCTGGGATTACAGGCGTGAGCCACCGTGCCCAGCCAGAAGTCTAATAATTTTTCTAACAAAATATTCTGGAAAAAATATTAAACCATATAGATTTAATGTTATTACTGATGAAGCTAAATGATTATTTAGTATAGATTAATATAATCATTTAAATATTTCTAGGAACTTCATTAAGTAAAAAATGATAAGGAAAGAGGTAATAGCACAAATAATACAGTCAAATAAGAAATCGACATTAGGTAAAGGGAAGTACAAATTTGATGCTATAGAAATGTCTTTTGAGATCAACCAAAATACAACCAATAAACCACAATAAAAAGGAATATCTTACTTATAAATTACATGCAAAGAAGTATAAAACTAAAGAGTTAAATGAAAAATACTTAAATTATTCAAAGATATACCACGAGACAACTTTTTATAAACTGTTGGAAATTCTTAATATGCAAATAAAAAGTGTGTAATATTTACTAATTAATACATATAAAGCTCAGGTAAAAAGAAGAAATAGTCTAAATAATTCAGAGAATTTCAGAACAAAATTAATTCCAACATAAAAGGGAGAAATAGAACAACAAAGAAATAATCTGACTTCAAAACACAAAATTTCAGAATATAATGAAGACTATGTTTAAAATAATGAGGAGAAAAGATAGAACTGTGAATTTTATACCAGCAATGATATCTTTTGCACATAATATCAATAGAAATATACTTTGAAGTATCCAAAAACTTAGTAGATACCTCTTTAAAATGTGTCAAGATGAAAATCACAGTACAGCAATATTTTGTAGTAAAAGAGTACAGTCATTGAATTAATTGAATAACATAATTTTCATGATGTTGGAACCGATGATAACAAAAAAAGTAATGGTAAGCATCAAATTAATTTATTCATAGACTAAAACATGGTGTTATGAAAAAAGGTAATACATTTTGTAAGAGTATAAGAATAACCTGTGAAGACAAAAATTTGAAATTTTAGGGGAAAAAAGCACGTGTAGAAAGGAATAGGTTATGAGGATTAGCTTGTATATTAATTTTTCTCTTTCCATTACTTGGAATAAATAAATACCATTTTATTTCTGAATTAGGTGTACTGATTTATCTAGGATAAGAGCAAAATTATTTGGACTTTAAAACATGCAAACATGAAGAATAAAACCAAAATAAAACTTGAAAAAGAAAAAAATGACTTTCTACATTATTATCATAAAAAAAGAAATTTTAAGCAAAGGACCATAAAATACCACCACCAACCACAGCATCAACAATAATAATTTTAAAAATAAAAACCACTTGGGCAGAATAAATACCAATTTTATTACTTACTATATACAGATATGTGTGTGTGTGTGTGTGTGTGTGTGTTCTCATCCTGGATAATAAAACAAAAGAATAATCTATTTGATATCTGCAAGAACAATAACAGAAATTTAAAAAAAAAAGATTGATAACTGTACCACCACTAGATGCATTTTAAAAAATTAGTTGTAATTAATATCTGAGATATTTAATTAAAATATGGAAACATCTTCTACAGAGACAAAATAGGACATTATTTGTTTACAGTATTGAATCATGAAAGCTATTTTAATAATAAATAATATTTGTACATGTATGTGTGGTACATGTGATAGTTTGTTACATGCATAAAATGTGTAAGGATTAATTCAGAGTATTTATAGTATGTATCACCTCAAGTATTTATTTCTATGCATTGTGAATATATCAAGTTATGTCTACTAGCTTTTATGAAATGCACAACACATTGTTGTTAACTATAGTTACCTTACTCTACTATCCAACATTAGGATTTAGAATCACCATACTTTGTCTTGAAATTTTTATAAGGAATAAACACACACATACACGCACACACACACAGAGTAAAAAACTATATGTGTAAGGTAGATATTCCATTTTTTCCTTGAAATAAAGAGATAAAAATAAATACAGTTGCATGTAGTCTCAGTATATAGTAGATTTTAGATTTGTTATATATTGAAATAGATTGATTATCACCTTGAAAATAATAAATTATACAGTTATGTTTAAGTGAAACATTTTACAAAACCAGATTATGTGTTTGTGCCTGAAAATAGCATTAACGAATTCCAAAAGTATTATCTCAATAAAATTAAATTAGAAACCAATGTATAAACAAATGAAGCAAAAAAACTCTATATTCATATAAATCATTTAGATATTACAATAACAATTTCAATAAACCTTAAGTTAAGGATTTAATTAAAATTATAATTCTGGTGTATTTTACAATTAAAGATAATAAAAAAGATACTTATGAGAAAATATGGTCTGTGATCAAGCTGTAACAATGGACAATTTCAATATTGTCTTACTATAAAGAAAATTGTTGTTTCAAATAATAAGCAAAAAATAAAGACATAAAAGGTTTACATAGAATGATTACAAATAAAATATTATAGCAGGTTATAATTTTATTACTAAAGATTTTTCTTTCTAAAAAATTTGTTGTGTAGTTTCAAAGTGGCTTCTATAATGTGCCTGTCTTTAAAAATCATTGCTTTTGATGTTTCCATATTTTAATATTTGAAGAGTTAATAAAATACAATACTGAAACCATTTTGAAACTATATAATAAATGCTCAAATATAAGAGTAATTTCAGTAATGAAATTTATTTCTAGAAAATAGAATTATAGTTTTTCCAAGTGATAAACCATAGTCGTAGAAGGAAGAATCTCAAGCACAAAATAAAGTTGAAAAATGTTACAAAGTAAGTCCCCCTTTAGATTATGCTATGACTTTTTCTCTGACCTGTTTAATATGATCCATAATAATTTTAGAAACTATTTTAAAAATCAAATATTTATGTTTTTGTAGCAATAGATATTTTTATCCATGAGCAACTTGCTTTGCTAATCTATGAAATCACTAGATGTATACCTAAATAGATTTGTGTTGAAGATAATAATAAAGTTTAAATTAAAAGAGAAATAATTATAAAAATATGTCTATAGTTATTCAATTTATCCAGAGATAAGCAGATAATTATAACTGTAAATGTATATAATAAGATGTTATAAATTAAATTTTGGGGGGATTAAAGTTTGGAGTAGAAGTCAGTTATACATTAATTTATATTCCTATATCATGCAAACCATTTATAATAAGAATATAGCATTTTATTGTGAAAAACTAAAGCTATAAATTAAGCTTATAAATAAGTGTTTCTCTTCAGTTTATTCCTTTATAATTTTACTGGTCAAAAGCATTTTCTTAAAACTTTGTATAAACTACAAATAACATGACTTTGTATTTGTTTAATTGACATTTTATGGTGAAATTTTTATACAATAAGTAGCAACGAATTCAGAGAAATAAAACATGCTTTGAATATTAAGTACAACATGCATTTCCAATGTAGTGTATACATATATATGTACATAAACACGTATGTAATAACATGTATACTATTGGATATATACACGAACACACACATATATTCATGAACAAGGATATGCACATGCACCCACCCATATAAGCAAATTCAAAATAGATAAATTATAGCTCAATTTTTAATTAATGTGACTTCCTTTTGTGGATTGAATTAATAATTTTATACCAGTATTAATCTATAATACTTCTAATTCACATTTTCCTGTGAAGTATTTTGCCAAAAATTGCCATGTTTAGAAAACGGATTATCATTATTTACAGCAAACAATAGTTTAAAACCCACTTTTTATTATCAAAATGTAATAATTATCATGGGAATGAGTTATGAAGTAAAGCAAAATAGAAATTGTCCCTAAATTACCTACTATATCTCAGTCTTTTTAAAGTAGTGATTGTAGGGGAAGGACAATTAATATAATGGACATATCAAAAAAAAGGTACTAAAAAAAAAGCTAAAGCATAGTAAAAGCACCACAAAAATATATTGATGAAACAGACCTGTAGTTATTGGAAGAATGTTGAATAATACCTAACCTGCAACAACAAGAAGATTTTATTGATTTTACTCCCTCCTATCATGATTCTCTGACTTTATGAAACTGAGTTTGTGGCCTTCAGTGAATGAAGTAAAGAAATCCGAAGAGAGAAAGATATGCCAGTTACTTTATTTATGTTTTTCTTTTTTTGTTCTTTCTATCTTATTTTGGCCTGGAGCTTTATTTTCTCTGCTTAAGAAGAACTATTGATTTAGGAAGACTAAAGGGGCCACCTGGGATGCAGGGAGAATCAGCAAGGACCTAACTGCTTAAAGCGTTAGACTAGAATTTCAAGTGAAAAGAGAGCCAGCTGGCATCACCAGGTAGGACTTGATCCAGGATTTCAGAGAATAATTTATCTTAAAATATAAAATGTGGACGTTTGCTTAAATTATCTCTGGGTTGAAATTGATAAACTCTAAGTATTGCAGTCATGATACAAGACAGTAAGGAATTACCAACTTTACCTAGGTATGTATAGTTCTACATAAATGAATTATTTCAAAAAAAAGTTTTATCTTAAAGAACAAAAACGCTGATATGGTTTGGCTGTGTCCCCACCCAAATCTCATCTTGAATTGTAATCCCCTATCATCCCCACTGTGTTGTGGGAGGGACCCAGTGGGAAGTGATTGGATCATTGGGGCAATTTCCTTCATGCTGTTCTTGTGATAGTGAGTGAGTTCTCACAAGATCTTACGGTTTTATAAATGTCTGGCATTTCTCCTGCCTGCACTCATTGTCTCTCCTGTCACCCCGTAAAGAAGGTGCCTCTTCTCCTTTGCCTTCTACCATGACTGTAACTTACCTGGAGCCTCCCAGCAATGTGTAACTGTATCATTAAACCTCTTTCCTTCATAAATTACCTAGCCTCAGATATTTCTTCATAGCAGTGTGAGAATGGATTAATACAATAAACTGGTACTGGGAATGTGGCATTGCTATAAGATACCTGAGAATGTCGAAGTGACTTTGGAACTAGGTTATGGGCAAAGGTTGCAACAATTTGGAGGACTCAGAAAAAAAAAAAAAAAAAACACAGAATGGTATAAGGAGTTTGGAACTTCCTAGAGACTTGTTAAATGGCTTTGACCAAAATTCTAATAGTGATACGGTTGATGAAGTTCAGGTGGAGGTGGTCTCAGATAGAGATGAGGAACTTCTTGAGAGCTGGAGTAAAGGACACTCTTGCTATGCTTTAGCAAAGAGATTGGTGGCATTTTTCCCTTGCCCTAGAGACCCGTGGAACTTTGAGACTGAGAGCGATTATCTGAAATTGAAACTTACATTTAAAAGGGAAGCAGAACATAAAAATTTGGAAAATTTGCAACCTGATAATGTGATAGAAAAGACAGACTCATTTTCTAAGAAGAAATTCAAGTTGGTTGCAGAAATTTTCATCAGTAATGAGGAGCCAAATGTTAATCCAAAATCAATGGAAAAATGTCTTCATGGCATGACAGAAATCTTCACGGCAGCCCCTCCCATCACAGGTCTGGAGATGTAGAAAGGAAAAATAGTTTTGTGGACTGGGTCTAGGGCCTTGCTGATTTGTGCAATCTGGGAACTTGGTGACTTGCCTCCCAGCATGACTAAAAGGGGCCAACATACAGCTCAGGCCTTTGCTTCGGGGGGACAAGCCCCAATCCTTGACAGCTTATATGTGGTGTTGTTCCTGCAGGTACACAGAACTCAAGAATTGAGGAATGGGAACCTCCACCTAGATTTTAGAGGACATATGGAAGTGCCAAAATGTCCAGGCAGAAGTTTGCTGCAGGGGCGGAGCCCTCATGGAGAACCTCTGCTAGGACAGTGTGGAGGGAAAATGTGGGGTTGGAGCCCCTACACAGAGTCCTCACAGGGGTATTGCCTAGTGGAGCTGTGAGAAGAGGGCCACTGTCCTCCAGAACCCAGAATGGTAGATGCACTGATAGCTTGCACCATGCATCTGGAAAAGCTGCAGACACTCATAACCAGCCATGAAGGCAGCTGGGGCAAGGGACTGTACACAGCAAAGCCACAGGGGCAGAGCTTCCCAAAGTCATGGGTGCCCACCCATGTATCAACATGCCCTGGATGTAAGACATGGAGTCAAAGGGATTATTTTGGAGCTTTAACATTTAATGACTGCCTCGCCGGATTTCAGACTTGCATGGGGCCTGCAGCCTCTTTGTTTTGGCCAATTTCTCCCATTTGAAATGGAAGCATCTACCCAGTGACTACCCCCACTGTATCTTGGAAGTAATCAACTGACTTTTGATTTTACAAGCTCCTAGGCAGAAGGGACTTGCCTGTCTCTGATCAAGCTTTGGTCATGTCTTTTTGAGTTAATGCTTTAATGAGTTAAGACTTTGGGGCCTGTTATGAAAGCATGATTGTATTTTGAAGTGTGAGAACATGAGATGTGGAAAGGGCCAGAGGTAGAATGAAAGGGTTTGGCTGTGTCCCCACACAAATCTCATCTTGAATTGTAATCCTCACAATCTGCATGTGCTGTGGGAGGGACCTGTGGGAAGTGATTGGATCATGGGGGTGGTTTTCTCCCATGCTGCTCTCATGATAGTGAGTGAGTTCTCATAAGATCTGATGGTTTTGTGAGCATCTGCCATTTCCCCTGCTTGCACTCATCTCTCTACTGCTGCCCTTTGAAAAAGGTGCCTGCTTCTCCTTTGCTTCCCATCATGATTATAAGTATCCTGAGGCTCCCCAGCAATGCGGAACTGTGAGTCAATTAAATTTATTTCCTTTGTAAATTACCCAGTCTTGGGTATTTCTTCATACTAGTGTGAGAACAGACTAATACAAATGCATGTATCTTAAATGTCTATTGCAATAATAATCTCTAAATGAGTTACAAGAGAACCTCAGCACTTCTGAAAGTGGCCTCTACTTACCTCTGATGACCTCCCAGAGAGTGTTTGTTCCACAAATGAATCTAAAGTCATCTTTTGGAAGTTCTATCTTCTTTCTCTTTGACTTTAATGAATGGCTTAGAGAAATCTCATTGTTTTCATGTTCCCACAGAAACTTGCCAAGTGTCCGTGGCTATGGTTTCTATATTCTGATGTTCCCAGAGGATCCATCTCAGGCTGTCTGAGGTGTGCAAAAGTAGTCTCCACCATTTGGGCCTGAAGCAGTTCTACCTTTGTTCAAAGTATGAGTGCCTCCTCAACATTTTGATTTGCTTTAAACATAATTAAAAAGATGATATTCAATAGGAAAATAACTTTTCACAATTATATACTTTCCTTCTTTTTCTACAACTCTGATAATTCTTTCATATATACATACTCAAGAGAAGTAAGCAGCAGTCAAATCATGAGGATGTGGTGTTACATTGTCTGTGTGTGTGTAATGGGATGGAGATGTGGAAATTGAACTGAATTTATTACAAGACCAGGGGGAATATACACACACACACACACACACGCACACATATATATACACACACACACATAATCACACACATATATATGCAATATGTATGATGAAATTATTTCCATTAGAATTTAATTCACTAATTTTGTTTCACTTTTGTTGTTTTCTTATGTCATGGCTTATTTTATAAAGTTATATATTAATATGATCTGTATTTATACTTTTGAGTTGCTTAAGTTGCCACTGTTAGTCTTTCTTAATTAAAAACAAAACAAAAAATAACAGTTCTTATTTTGCTTTTATTTAACAGCCTGCCCACTTGTGAATTACAGCCTTTAATTTCTTGAAGTATTGGAAAATAGTTAATCAAACAAATGGGATTATGTGAAAATTGGCTATAAGTGAATAGCCTATAAGTAAAGGTTTAATTTAAGAACTGCTAAAATTAATTTATTCTTTCTTTCTAAATATTGACAATTCTTTTGATAGCTGAAATTACCAAATATGGGACTATGTGTTGAGTGTCATGAGGTATGATACAGTTTAACACATTTGTCAGGTGGTATACTTTTTGAAAACTGAGATACAGAAATAAACAGAAATACTTTAATGCTATTTGTCAAAATACATAAATAATTGGTGTTGGCACAAGTAAATACTATTTACATTTAGTCAAAATTTATACTTAATGTTTATATATAATTTGTATTATTTATCTTCATAGCATTAAATTATTTAATACCACATTTATTATGACCAATAAACTTAAGATGCTTCCCTTCAGATAGAAAGAGCCCAAGGTTTATCCCACCAAAATGAGTAAGACTAATACACATTCATACTCAGGTACACATTCTACTGTCATATCCTACAAAAGAACTTGAAGTTTTACCATTACTCTTGGATATTTTGGGGGATATAAGTTTCAAGTACTCTCTTTTTCCCTCTTTCCAGGATTCTCTTTTATCTCCTCTTACATACATGTCTCTCGACTACTTATAATATATTTAGTAACCTACTTTTTTAGACTATTCAAAGGGACTAGGCTTTAAAAACAAAAGACTTGGCACCTTGTATATACACCTTCCCTCAGACAAAGAGCAGTAGGTTAAGATATTGCCCAAATTGATTTAATAGAATAATTAATATATTCTAATAACATTATTTTCAAATATTATTGTGTCATATTCAGAACTTAAACTACATTACCTCATATTTGACTGGCCTTCTCATTTTACAATTTCTCAAACATCATTCCTAATTTTTGTTTAATTACTGAGCGTCACTGAACATCATTTTTGATAAATTACATTAGAATAAAATTAATTTTAGGATGATATTTAGAATCTGTCTTGGCTAAAATTCAAATTAATAAACTATATAACACACACATATATAAAACTTCAAGGGTAACCATGGCTGTTCTTGAATAGTATATTTCACATAAATCAGAATACAAAAATGTTATCTTTGAGCAATTAGCTTTGAGTTCACTGAGTTTCCTGAAAACAGACTAACTTATCAAACTAAATAATGTTTTCTACTACAGTGTAATTGCTTTTGTACTAGGTAATCCATTTAAATAGCAAGCTATAAAGGTTAGAGATATAAAATCTTATATTTGAGTGAGGGTGATGGTTTGAAGATAAAATTATTGACAATATAAATATTACTTAAAAGTCACTTCTTAAAACATCGTGACACATCTTTTCCTCAGTCAATAAATATTTCTTAAGTAGGTAAAGAGGAAGAAATTTTTTGGAAACTATTGTTTCTGTTTCTTCTCCTATGGGTTTCTGTTCAAAACAATGACAGAACTAAGTCTTATTTACTGTGTCTCCCTATTCATTTCTACTATAATGTACAGAAATGATATTAGACAAGACACTGTCAACTGTGAAATATCTATGGTGCCAGCACAACCATTAGCTTAGGTTCATTTTCATATATGCTTTCTTTCTTTCATATTACATTCTTTAAATGTGCAAGTGTGTGTGTGTGCACGTGCGCGTGTGTGCGCATGTGTGTGTGAGAGAGATATATACTTTTAAAGCTGCTTCAGTATATTAAAAGTAGTGTGATAGTTAATACTGATTGTCAATTTGATTGGATTGAAGGATACAAAGTATTCATCCAGGGTATTTGTGAGACTATGTTGCCAAAGGAGTCAGTGGGTTGGGAAATGAAGACCCACCCTTAATCTCAGTGGGCACCATCTAATCAGTTGCCAATGTGGCGAGAACATAAAGCAGGTAGAAAAATGTCAAAAGACTAGACTGGTCAGGCCTCCCAGCCTGTATCTTTCTCCCATGCTGGAGGCTTCCTGCCCTCAAACATCGGACCCCAAGTTCTCCAGTCTTGGGACTCAGACTGGCTCTCCTTGCTCCTCTGCTTGAAGACAGCTTATTGTGGGATCTTTTGATCAGGTGGTGTGAGTTAATACTTAATACATTCCGATGATAGATAGATAGATAGATAGATAGATAGATAGATAGATAGATCCTATTAGTTCTGTCCCTCTAGATAACCCTAATACAAGTAGTAATACAACTCTTTTAGAAAAGCACAGCTGTAAAATAATTTTATAAATATTTGTGATGATTAATGCTGTCAACTTGATTGAATTGAAGGATACAAAGTATTGATCCTGTGTGTGTCTGTGAGTGTGTTGCCAAAAGAGATCAACATTTGAGTCAGTGGGCTGGGTAAGGCAGATTCACCCTTCGTCTGGTGGGCACAATCTAATCCGTGGCCAGCAAATATAAAGTAGGCAGAAAAACATGAAACGGAGATACTGGCATAGCCTCCCAGCTTCCATCTTTCTCCTGTACTGGATGCTTGCTATCCTCAAACATCAGACTCCAAGTTCTTCAGTTTGGGGCCTCGGACTGGCTCTCCTAGCTGCTCAGCTTGCAGACAGCCTATTGTGGGACCCTGTGATCATGTAAGTTAATACTTAATAAACTCCCCTTTACATATATATGTATATCCTATTAGTTCTTTCCCTCTAGAGAACCCTAACTAATACAGTATTGAAGCTAGTGTATTGAGAAATCTCAAATCAGAGAGTACCAATGAAATATTTCATTATGAAATGTATCATGCTCTGTCAAATTTTCATGTTTTATCTCTTAATGATATCTTGAGCAGATTTCACAATTTTGTGAAGACTTTAAGGTTTGTAAAGGTCAATCATGTTAAGGATAAACTAATTTAATCTTTCCCCTTTCTTCATGTCCAGACCCCAGTTCATGTTTTATCGCAAACTCTAAATTGTAGAAATAAGAAGGGAAGTTAATGGTTAGTTCTGAGTCATGGTTTCCATTTTATCTCTTTAAGGCTATGTTCTTCCCAAGTATTATGGAGAAAGGGAAAAATTGGGGAAGAAGAGACGTCTCTTCACCCAGAAGGAAGCACTAGCTTCCTTCTACTTAGCTGTTTTTGGCTCTCTTTCTGGTTGACACAGATTGCCATTAATGTCCCCTCTGTTGAACAATTCCCAGGGTTACCTCTTTCACCTCTTTCAAAGGTTTCATGTGTGAGGTCCTTAGGTGGTCCTGGGTATTCCTGGCTCTGGAGACTCAGTTCTACCTCGTCTTTTTCAACAAATTTCCCTTGTTTCTTACTACCTGGTGTGTCCCACAAGTCCGTGCTGTTGGTGTTCATTATATGACAGACAACCTTCTTGGAGAAATAATGGTAAAGCAGCACAAGCTCTACTAATTTCTCGGGAGTCCATGTACCCTATGGAAAACTTGCGCTTTCTGTTGTAGTAACAGTGGGAATTTCTGCCACTTCCTTATCACTTTTCTCTCTGCTTTGAGATCTCTCTGCAACTCTCTTCTCCGTTGCTTACAGATGTACAGGGGAAGGTTAGTAAAACTTTTGTTTAAGCAGAGATACCAATGACAAATGAAATGTTAGCCCCCTCACCTTTTCTTTCTAATGTATAAGTATCCTCTCACACATACATAAAATGGGATAATGGGGAAAAAATATGAAAACTTCAATATTGCCCTCCTCACAACTTGACATACTGATGGTGCATCTGCATCTACCTCTCCTCCACACTCTCCTTTATCCTTTGTTCCTTCCTGCTATTTTTATAGAAACTGGAAATTTGGGAAATGCATTATGACCACCTCTTAGTCCTAATAAAATCCCCTGACTAGCTATTTATAAATGTGACTTAATTTTGGTATTTCCTTGACTGTAATTCTATTTAAATGGGAAAAGCAATACTCAACACCCTATTTTCTCATAGGGATTAATATATATTCTGGCTTTTACTTTGGACTATTCTAATTAAAATCTATATTCTGACTTTATAAGTTTCTTATATCCCAATTAATTGTAACATATTGTACAATTATTTTTTTAGAAAGTATGTATTTCATGTAACAATGAATATATAATGTATAACCTATGAATGTATTATAGCATTATAACTTAGCTATAGGCGATTTGTTTCAATTTATAATACATTATTTAATATAATTGCACTTTTTCTTCCTTCTAGTTAAGAGAATTATTATAGTAAATAAACTTAGTTCTCTCTTAAACTATATTTGACATTCACTTAAAAATTTTATATAACTTTTACTATGTCAAAAGTTATCAGTTATTTTGATAAGAAAAGTGACAATTATATAGTATTTGGTTTTCAGAAACTATATATGTATATATTTATATATAACTGCTTTTTGTATAGATATATTTTTCTTATTGCAATTAATTTTAACTTTCAGTATAATTTTAGGGTAGCAATATACAGAATCATATTTTCAATGTGCTGTTACTTATTCTCGTTTTGAGGAGTTTTGTTTTCATTGAAAATAACTTATTTGCCCACTTTTTGATGGGGTTGTTTTTTTCTTGTAAATTTGTTTGAGTTCTTTGTAGGTTCTGGATATTAGCCCTTTGTCAGATGAGTAGATTGCAAAAATTTTCTCCCATTCTGTAGGTTGCCTGTTCACTCTGATGGTAGTTTCTTTTGCTGTGCAGAAGCTCTTTAGTTTAATGAGATCCCATTTGTCAATTTTGGCTTTTGCTGCCGTTGCTTTTGGTGTTTTAGAAATGAAGTCTTTGCCCATGCCTATGTCCTGAATGGTACTACCTAGGTTTTCCTCTAGGGTTTTTATGGTATTAGGTCTAACATTTAAGTCTCTAATCCATCTTGAATTAATTTTCATATAAGGAGTAAGGAAAGGATCCAGTTTCAGCTTTCTACTTATGGCTAGCCAATTTTCCCAGCACCGTTTATTAAATAGGGAATCCTTTCCCCTTTTCTTGTTTCTCTCAGGTTTGTCAAAGATCAGATGGCTGTAGATGTGTGGTATTATTTCTGAGGACTCTGTTCTGTTCCATTGGTCTGTATCTCTGTTTTGGTACCAGTACCATGCTGTTTTGTTTACTGTAGCCTTGTAGTATAGTTTGAAGTCAGGTAGCGTGATGCCTCCAGCTTTGTTCTTTTGACTTAGGATTGTCTTGGAGATGCGGGCTCTTTTTTGGTTCCTTATGAACTTTAAAGCAGTTTTGAGATCACTTGGACTCGGGAAGGGGAACATCACACACCGGGGCCTATCATGGGGAGGGGGGAGGGAGGAGGGATTGCATTGGGAGTTATACCTGATGTAAATGATGAGTTGATGGGTGCTGACGAGTTGATGGGTGCAGCACAGCAACATGGCACAAGTACACATATGTAACAAACCTGCACGTTATGCACATGTACCCTAGAACTTAAAGTATAATAATAAAAAATAATAATAAAAAAGAAAATAACTTATTTAATAATATGGAAGAAAGAAACATATATTTTAATTTGAAAAAGTTGATTCATTTTGGGTAAATAATAAAAGATGGCTAAATTTAGGCATCCAAACTCCCCTCCTCCATTAAAAACACTCAAACTAATAAGTAGACAATCACACTCTGAAAAGATCATCTAAGGACATGGAAATTTAACAGGAAAGTGACAGAAAACACTTAAGGCAAGGCAAGAGAGAGAAGGGATTGACTGGGAGTCTGGAGCTCCCCAATGCGAGGAAAGGGTAAGGAAGTGGCTCCCGGTGGTTCACATTTCCACCAAAGAACCCTGCACTCCTAGCCACAGGAGAGTCACGTGACCCTTGTGGGCCTTGAAACTAACACAGGGAGCCGCCTGGACACCACATGGAGGCATTGCTCCAGAGAGGAAGCTCATGATGGGTCCCAAAAGTTTTAAGGAGCTACAGCAAGGCATCATTTTGAGAGCCTGTCTCCCACCAGACTGCATTCTGTTCTTGGGCTCAACAGTAGCTGTGTCTTGTCTCTACATCCCTGAAGACCCACTGACAATCCCCGTCCGTAGCCACTGTCATTGATGGCTGCTGCCACCAGGACCAAAGTGTAAGCCACTGGCAGTGACCTTCCTGCCCCCAGAAAAGAGGCTACAATGCATTTGCACAATCCCTGAGAATAGGTTCCTTGACCTGAAGCCACCACTGTTACTGGCTGCTGCTGCTGGGTCCAAAACACAAGCCATTAGCAGCATCCCTTCTGCCCTCAGCAGTGGGTCACCATGTATTTATAACTGCCCTGAAGACAGATTCCCCCATTTGCAGCTGCTATCTGGGGACAAAGTGTGCACTCTCCAGCTGCTTGCTTATGGTTTCTGCCACCTAAAGCAACCACTCCCTGATCAGCAGCAAGGCTGCAGTGCAGCAACTACTGCCAACACCTGAGCACTCTATTAGGGGCCTGGGAATCTCCCAACCTTTGCCCAAAACAGCCAGCATCAACATGCACCACCAGAGTGCCTGACAATAGACGCCCCCCCCCCCCCCGGCTCAGCAATGCCTGTTCTCCACCCAGTGCCCAAGAATGCTGTTCAGGGGCCCGGGGATGACCCTGCCCTGTCCACCACCATTGGCACCTAAGCACTCTTGTTGGAAGCCTGATGATAGGCCCACCCAACCTTTGACTACCACCACAGCTGACACTTCTTGACATGTGTCATTTGTGAGCCTGAGGACTGGCCTGCCCAGCCCCAGCCCATTTAAGCCACTGCTAAAATCAATGCAGACTACTTGGGAGTCAGAATGCTAACCCATCACTGCTAATGTCAATACCACAAGCTACACTAACCAAGAATAACATAAAGAAGATCCAAATAAGCAAAATCCAAAATGAAAAGGGAGACATTACAATTGATACTACAGAAATAGAAAAGATAATCAGAGACTATTATGAATAACTATATCCCTCACTGGAAAATCCAGGAAAAGAATGGATAAATATCTGGATAATTGTTATGAACAACAATATGCTAACAAATGGGAAAATCTAGAAAAAATGAATAAGTTCCTGGACACATAAAACTCTCCAAAAATGAATCAGGAAGAAACAGAAAATCTGAGTAGACCAATAATGAGTGCTGAGATTGAATCAATGATAAAACAGTCTCCCAACAATGAAAAGCCCAGGACCAGATGGCTTTATTGCCAAATTCTACTAAACTTACAAAGAGCTAACATCAGTTCTCCGCAAACTATTCCAAAAAGTCCAGGGGAAGGGAATTCTCCCAAATTCATTCTACGAGGCCAGCATTACACCGATACCAAAATCAGATAAGGAAACAAAAATAACAAAGACCACAAAACGATATCCCTGATGAACATATGCACAAAAATCTTCAACAAAGTTCTAGCAAAGCAAATTCAACAGCACGTAAAGAAATAGTTTACCACGATCAAATGAGAATTATCCTAGGGATACAAGTATGGTTTCACACACACACACACACACACCAGTAAACATGATAAATCTCATATACAGCATGAAGGACAAAAACCTTATTATCATTTCAATAGACACATGAAAAGCATTTAGTAAAATTCAACATCCCTTCCTGATGAAAGCTCTCAACAAATTAGGCATAGAAGGAATATATACAGAACACATTAGTAGTAGTATAGCCAACGAATCCTATAATGCAACATATTCCTAGAAGTTCTAGCCAGAGGAATCAAGGAAGAGAAAAAAATAAAAGACATTCAAGTTGCAAAAGAGGAATTCAAATGGCCCCTCTTTGCTAATGACATTATTATATACCTAGAAAAACTTAAAGATTGGTCCCCAAAACCCTAAGATTTAATAAATAAATTCAGTAAAGTTGTAGGATAAAAGACATCAACGTACAAACAATTCAGTAGCATTTCTATACATCAATAATGAACTACCTGGGAAAGAAAGCAAAAAGGGAACCATATTTACAATAGCTAATATATATATATATAAATACCTAGAAATACATTTAAGGAAGTAAAAGACGTTTAAAAAATGGTAAAGACCTCTTAAAAAGGAGGTAAAAGATTTTCAAAAAAGAAACCTACAAAACTCTGATAAAAGAAACTGAAGGGGACACAAGGAAATGCAGTAACATTCCATGCTCATGAATTAGAAAAGTTAATATGGCTATAATGACCACACTACCCAAAGCAATCTACAAATTCAATAAAATATCTATCAAAATACCAATGAAATTCTTCACAGAAATAGAAAAATAAAATAAAATTCATATTGTACCCTAGAAGATCATGAATAGCCAAAGTAATTCTGAGCCAAAAGAACAAAGCAGGAGGCATCACATTACCTAACCTCAAAATATATTGCAAGGCTATAGTAACAAAACCAGCAATAAATTGGTACAAAAACAGACACATAAACCAGTGGAACAGAATAGAAAACCTGAAAATATATCCATGTATTTACAGCCAATATATTGTCAACAAAAACATCAAGAACATCCACTGGGGAAAGGACACCCTATTTAATAAATAGTGCTTGGAAAATTGGATAGACACCTGATGAAGAATGAAACTGGACCCATCTCTCTCACCATGTTCACAGATCAACTGGATGCGAATTAAAGATTTAGCTGTGAGATCTGAAACTAAAACTACTAGAAGAAAACATAAGGAAAACACTTCACTACATTGGTCTAGACAAAAGTTTTATGGCCAAGATATCAAAAGTACAGACAACAAAAACAGAAACAGACAAATCAAACTATATTAAACTAAAACGTTTCTACAGAGCAAAGGAAACCATAAACAAAGTGAACAGACTACCTGTTAAATGGGAGAAAATATTTGCAAACTATTCATCTGACAGAAGATTAGTATCCACAATATACAAGAAAATGAATTCAACAGTAAACAAACCAATATTTCCATTAAAAAATGGGCAAAGGACAATAGTCATTTGAAAAATAACTACTTATACAAAATGATCACCAGATGTATGAAGAAATACTCAACGTTACTAATCATTACAGAAATGTAAATTAAAAATACAATGAGATATCATTTTAGCACAGTTAGAATGCTATCACTAATAAAATAAAATATACCAGATACTGATGAGGATGCAGAGAACAGGAAACTTTTATACACTGTTGGTGGGAATGTAAATTCGTCAACCACTATGTAAAAGTAGTATGGAGGTTTCTCACAAAACGAAAAACAGAACTACCATACGATCCAGCAATGTCTCCACTTGGTTCTCAACCAAAGAAAAGAAATCGGCCTATTGAAGGGATACCTGAACTTCCATGTTTATTATAGCAGTAGTCACAATAGCAAAGATATGGAATCAACCTCAGAGCCATCAGTGGACGAATGAATAAAGAAAACATGGGTACATATACACAATGAAATATTATTCAGTCATTAAAAAATAATAAAATAATGTCATGTGCAGCAACATGGATGGAATAGGAGGTCATTATGCTAAGTGAAAAAAGCCAGGGCCAGGCACCATGGCTCAGGTCTGTAATCTCAGAACTTTGGGAGGCCAAGGCGGGTGGATCATGAGGTCAGGAGATTAAGACCATCCTGGCTAACACGGTGAAACCTCGTCTCTACTAAAAACATAATAATAATAATAATAAAATACAAGAAATTAGCCGGGAATGCTGGCGGGCGCCTGTAGTCCCCGCTACTCCTCAGGAGGCTGAGGCAGGAGAATGGCCCGAACCCGGGAGGCGGAGCTTGCAGTGAGCCAAGATCGCGCCACTGTACTTCAGCCTGGGAGACAGCGAGACTCCATCTAAAAAAAAAAAAAAAAAAAAAAAAAAGCCAGGGACAGAAAGACAAATTTTACATGTTCTCACTTATAACAATGTGAAAAGCTGATCTCATGGAGGGAGAAAGGACAATGATAGACATCAGAGTCTGAAACGGATGTGTAAGTGGAGGTGAATGAAGACAAGTCAGCTAATGGGTGCAAATATAGTTAGATAAAGGAATAAGTTCTGACGTTCAATAGCAGAGTAGTGCATGAAACAATAATGTACTATATATTCCAAAATAACTAAAACAGAGGACTTGAAATGTTCCCAACACATATAAATGATAAATACTAGGTGATGGACACCCTAAACACTCTCATTTGATTGTTACAAACTCTATGAATGTGTTAATATATCACATGTACCTCATAAATATGTGCGTTTTGTATATCAATAATAACTAAAAATAACCTAAAACTGTAAAACACTGGATGTAAACAAAAGAGAATATTTGGTGGCTTGATGTTTATTCTTAGTGGACAGAAAGTTGACAAACTATCAAAATGTCCTAATTATAAATTGTTTTATTTAGTTGATAACTATTACCACCTTATTACTTAAAATTAACAATGCCTAGATCAAATATTCCTTGAAACTTTCATACTCGGATATATAAATCGAAACTGTAACCCTGAGCCAATTATCTAAGCCAATTATCCTATGATTCCTTTGAATTTAGTATTAATAATTTAACTCTATGTTCTATATTCCTTCTGTATGTCAGTATTCTTACTGGAATGAAATGATGATTATTTCTGTGAGTGAGTAGAATGACAATATGTTTAAAATCTCTTAGTTTTTTTCAAATAGAAAGAGGAACATTTCAATGAGATTAGTTTAATGAATGATTTCTTGTTACTTATGACAGTGTTCTGTTTTCCCACTAGAGGAACTTCATGTAAGATGCCTGTGTATTTGAGTGATCTATATCCAATGCAAATGTAGACTCAAAAACAGAGTCAATCTTCTACTTCTACAGTGCTTTTTGAATGCTTATATGTTCATATGCAGTTTTGTGTTTTAGGATGTAGTTTCTAATTTTTATTCTACTCATTTTTGATATTTCAGATATCAAATATAAAGACAATATTATTCCATCTTGTTCCTTTTAGACAAATAATTTTCAGTGCACTATTCATTTATTCACATTGTAAACCGGTTATACTTTTTCAAAAAAATTCTTTACTTGTGTTTGAAACCTCTTTGAAAAAAATATCCAAATCATTACATTGCACAGTAGTTTTTCTATATATTACACAATTAAATAATGCTGCCTATAATTTCAAAAAATTCATTACAATAGACAGAAAGAAACCCTAAAATGTAGATAAATAAGCAATAAATAAAACAAATAACTTTGAAAAAGACAGTATGATTAAATGTTTAGTGACCACTTCTTAGGAAAACATATTTATATTTGCTGCAATAAGGAACTATGTCATATTTTAAAACTGAAAATTTATGATATGCCTTCTCTGTTCTCAATTTTTTATATACGTTAATTTATATAGTCTTTACAATAATCCAGTGAAGTCCTGTGAAGTAGATTTTATGCTCTCCTTTTTACAAATGAAGAAACTAAAGACAAATGAGTGTTATGCAACTTGTTCAAGTTCATATAGGAAGAAAAGGAGAATTGAAAATTATACCCAGGTGGTGTGTGTTCTTAACCATTACTCTGCATTGTACTTTATGAGGTACCTAAGTACATTTTATTCTTCATGCACTTTCCTTTATTTTTAAGTTGTTGCTTGGTGTATGAAAATGTGTATTCTTAAGTTTGAAGTTACAAAATTAATTCAACTGCAATTTTTAAACAAGTAAAGTCTATTGATCTTACAAACTGATGTAAAAACTGTAAGCTTGGAATATTATATGATTTGGCTCTGTGTTCCCACACAAATCTCACCTTGAACTGCAATAATCCCAACACGTCAAGGGCACGACCAGGTGGAGATAATTGACTCACAAGGGCGGTTTTCCCCCACGCTGTTCTTGTGATAGTGAGTTCTCACGAAATGTGATGGTTTTATAAGGGGCTTCTCCTTTCACTCGACTCTCATTTTCTCTCCTGTCACCCTGTGAAGAGGTGTCTTCTACCATGATTGTAATTTTCCTGAGGCCTCCCCAGCCATGTGGAACTGTAAGTCAATTAAACCTCTTTCTTTAAAAATTACCCAGTCTTGGGTATTTATTCACAACAGCATGAGAACAGAGGAATAAAGCATAATATGTATTAAAATAAATATATGCAATTGAAAAAATTTATTTATATATCTATTATTGTTTTGAGGGCTTATCTAACACTTTGCTATAATTATTCGAAAAACATTGTGCCTTATTAAATGTAAAAAATGTTTATCAAACCAATGTCAATCTCCAGTGAGCCATTTATTTTTTGTAATTTAATTTGGGAGTTCATGGCAACACTGTTTCTTATATTTTTATTTTTATTATTTTGTTTTAATTTTGTTTTGTACTATCTTGACAATTGATCAAATGACAAAGAAAATCTCTGTTAAATGTAATTATTATCTGCTATGTGTTTACTTGTTTGTTTGTTCTCTTGGAAAAAGAACATAGTCCTTATTAAAGTGTTTGTAGCTTGTAATGCATTACGTAATTTTTGGATTGTATCTGTGCTACGTGCCAATGGTAGATGGCTCTCTGCTCTCAATCACAGTGCAATTTTACATGACCATTTTTTCACTATGCATTCTAAATAAGGCGAGAATAAATACAAAAACTTTTCCATTTCAGGTTTCTCAATCTCCAGTTTTAATTTTAATGGAAATTATGTGTTTGTTTTCTAGATATAAGGAAAAACAGGGCAAATTTCAACAGAAAGTG
Organism: Papio anubis; assembly: GCF_008728515.1. Lineage (NCBI taxonomy): Eukaryota > Metazoa > Chordata > Mammalia > Primates > Cercopithecidae > Papio > Papio anubis. Next base: position 34,376,798 of record NC_044990.1, read on the forward strand.
GCATGGTGTATATCCCAGCAATTCTTGAACAATAAATAAATATAAAAGCAAAGTAAAAAATTATATTTCTATTTTTAAGACACAGAGTCAAGATCAGCCAGGGAAGCATATTGATCACTGCACAGAAGGTTGCCTTCTTTTTCCCTTCCTTTCTTCCTTCCTTCCTCCCTCCCTCCCTCCCTCCCTCCCTCCCTCCCTCCTTCCTTCCTTCCTTCCTTCCTTCCTTCCTTCCTTCCTTCCTTCCTTCCTTCCTTCCTTCCTTTTTCCCTCTCTTATTTAAGTTTTGGCTTTGTGCAGTATTTCCTTAAATATTTAAAAAGGAAACCAAAGCTGAAATATGAATTGCCAATTAAGAAAAGCTTTTTGAAAATAAGTAATAGCTCTAAATATGGCTAACAGTGTATGTGACCAAGTGCACAGACATTGGGGAACATTTAGCATATGATGAAGAGATTTTAACTTTTTTCCTGGAGTCCCACAGTAATATCTCTTTTCTTTTTATCTTCCTAAATTTTTTCCTTATGTTCTTTTCTGTAAACACCAGTCACATGAAATTGAATATCCAGAAGATTAGCCATTTTAAAAGTCATATTTCCTGCATTACTAAAATATGCTAATATAGAAAATTCTAAGGGATGTAGTTTTTTTCTCTTTTTTAATCTTTTGTTCTTTTCCATTCAAAGTAAATGTCACCACTAAATACTGTAGCATTATTGCAGGTATGTTTTATGCATATAGCAAACATTAAAAGATGTGATTTAGTTGAACTTTTCCTAGACTTCCAAGATTGCTTCTAAAGATTGTATAAGACTAACTCACATTCATGACAGATTTATTAAGGACAAGTGATATATTAAATCCTTGGAAGTTATATTTTACATTAAAGGTAAATTAAAACCATAAATTAAATGTGTGCACAGATGAGCCTAGTCTTAGCAAACAGTAATCAGGTACTGTTTAATTTTCCTGTACTGGATAGATTCATCAGGATTCACTGAGTTTGTATAGTAATTTTCCATATCCCCCATATGTCTGACATTTGCTTCATTAGATTAGGTCTCCTTATCATCATCAGGCAAAGCACATTCTTATATTAAGGAGAAAGGATGACATTGCCATCCCAGTACTTTAATGTGGAAAACATATATCTGCTGTTCTCTATAATAACATATTTGAGAAGTCAAATAGCCTTAAGAGAGTAGTTCACTATAATCAACAAAATTCAGTCTATTCCTTAAATACTTAAATAGAGATGTATGCACGTGTAAATGTGTATGTAAATTTTAAATGTATGGATGTGTGTTCAAGTGAGGTCTCCAAATGCATAACAATGTTTTAAACACATATTTTGAAATAACTTATGTTCCTAAAAGGTTTTAATATACAATTCAATGATTATAAAGCGTGGTCAAGCATTATTTGACATAGGTGCGTTTTAATGCTTTACATATTATCTGTATGATTTTTAAATTATTAAATCTGTTATCTCTTTATATTTGTTTAATTGATAAATTAATATTGTAACCACTGTATTATTTCAGATTAAACATTATCGTATGCATTTTTATCAGAAAGTATGGTTGAGGTTTTGCAATTTTTTTTGGTTGTTTATTCTATCCTGAGTTAGAATGTTAATTAATGGTATATACTTATTTCTGAGATAAGGCATAAACTTAATAACATTTTTGGCTACCAGGCAAGAAACTGTGAATTCACTTACTGGTTTATAAGTAGTACAACTATAATGTAACAGTGTAAAGCCAAACCTATATTTTCAAGAAATTGCTCTGAATTCCAGTTTTGATCGTAAATGGGTTTGTTTCAAATATTGTGTGAGTTTAGAATCACAACTACATGGATATAGGAATATATTATATTACACAAAAAAAGAAACATAATGGCTAATACTTCTTGACATATGCGCAATTAAATGCTGGCAAGTTTAATGCAAACTTTCCCTCTCCATATTAAATATTGCATGTAAAACACATTGGTAAATGCTACAGGTCAATAGATTTCCACAATCTTAATTATTTAAAAAACTTCAATAGATTTTGTGGTACAAGTGGGTTTTGGCTACGAGGGTGAATTATATACTGATCCATTCTGAGATTTTAGTGCACCTATCACCTGCGTAGTGTACATTGTACCTAATGTGTAGTTTTGTATCCCTTGATCCTCTTCCAACCTCCCCTCTCTGAGTCTCTAAATTCCATTGTAACACTCAGTATGCCTTCGCCTACTCATAGCTTAGCTCCCACTTATAAGTGAGTTCATGCAGTCTTTGGTTTTCCACTTCTGTGTTACTTCACTTACAATAATGGCTTCCAGCTCCAGCCAAATTACTACAAATGACGTTATTTTGTTTCTTTTTAATGGCAGTGTAGTATTCCATTGTGTATAAATAGCACATTTCCCTTATCCACTCGTTAGGCCATAGGCACTTAAATCAGTACATTTGCAATTGTGAATTCTGCTGCTATAAACATAAGTGTACAAGTGTCTTTTTCTATAATGACTTATGTTTCTTTAGGTAGATACCCTGCAGTGGAAGTGCTGAATTGAATGGTAGATCTACTTTTGTATATCTTTTTAAATATTTTAATTAATTCTTTGTTTTGTTTTGTTTTGTTTTGTTTTGTTTTGTTTTGTTTTGAGACAGAGCCTTACTCTGTGACCCAAGCTGGAGTTCAGTGGCCCAATCTCAGCTCACTGCAACCTTCGCCTCCTTGGTTCAAGCAATTCTTGTGCCTCAGCTTCCTGTGTAGTTGGCACTGCAGGCATGTGCCACCACACTTGGGGAATTGTTATATCTTTTAGTAGAGACAGAGTTTCACAATGTTGGCCAGGCTGGTCTCGAACTGCCACCTCAACTGATCTGCCTGCCTCAGCCTCCCAAAGAGCTGGGATGGCAGGTGTGAGCCACTATTCCCAACCATATCTTGAGAAATGTCTGTTCATGTCCTTTGCCCACTTTTTAATGTAATTGTTCCTTTCTTTTCTTGGTGATTTGTTTGAGTTCCTTATGGATTCTGGATGCTAGTCCTTTCTTGGATGCATAGCTTGCAAATATTTTCTCCCTTCTGTGGGGTGTCTGTTTACTTACTCTGTTGAATATTTCTTTTGCTGTGCAGAAACTTTTCAGTTCATTTAGGTTCAATTTATTTTTGTTTTGTTTTACTTGATTTTGGGGTCTTAGTCATGAATTCTTTGCCTAGGCCAACATCTAGAAGAGTTTTTCCAACAGTGTCTTTTAGAATTTTTATGGCTTCAGGCCTCATATTTAAGTTTTTGATTCATCTTGAGTTGATTTTTGTATATGGTGAGAGATAAGGTTTCAGTTTCATTCTTCTACACGTGGCTTGCCAGTTTTCCCAGCCACCCTTTATTGAATAGGGTGTCAATTCCCCAATTTATGTTTTTGTATGCTTTGTTGAAGATCAGTTGGCTGTATGTACTTGGTTTTATTTCTGGGTTTTTTATTCTGTTCCATTGGTCTATGTGCCTACTTTTACAGCAGTACCATGCTGTTTTGGTTAACTATAGCTTTGTAGTATAATTTGAAGTTAGGTAATGTAATGCCTCCAGATTTGTTCTTTTTACTTAGGATTGCTTTGGCTTTTGGGGCTCTTTATTTGGTTCCCAGAATTCATATGAATTTTAGGATTTTTTTTTTCTAATTCTGTGAAAAATAGTGTTGGTATTTTGATAGGAATTACACTGAATCTGTAGATTTCTTTGGGAAGTATGGTAATTTTCACAATATTGATTCTTTTAATCCATGAGCATGGAATGCATTTCTGTTTTTTTTGTGTGTATCATCTATAATTTCTTTCAGCAGTGTTTTGTAGTTCCCCTTCTAGAGCTCTGTCGTCTCCTTGCGTAGGTATATTTCTAGGTCGTTTTTTTGTTTGTTTGTTTGTTTGTTTTTGCAGCTGTTGCAAAAGGGATTGATTTCTTAATTTGATTCTCAGCTTAGTGATTGCTGGTGTATAGCAGTGCTACTGATTTGTGTACATTCATTTTGTAACCTGAGATTTTACTGAATTCATTTATCAAATCTAATAGTATCTTGGAGAAATCTTTAGGTTTTCTTTATGGCATGTGAGGACTAATAAGCATTTAATGTTTTCTATAATAGATGTTTATAGCATATGCACACACATCCTTTTACTTGAGAAAATATAAGTAAGGGTTCTGTTGCTCCTTTAATGTGGTTTTACTGTCTTCTGTTTTACAGAAGATCACTGAGTTAATCACATTAATTGTCTGTATTGTAAAGTCAGTATTGATATCTAAATTTTTACACCGTAAATGAGCACAAAATTGTAATGTCTTAATAATTTTTCTGAGGTCAGGCTTAAAGTTTGAGTGCCAGTTGCAGACATAGTAGGAATTACATTTATTATAGTCTTCCTAATAAACATTAACTTCCTTTAAGTATGAATACACAACTGGCTTAGACTCCCAGAATTCATTAATTATATACTAGCCTGAAAGTGGCTATAAGAATTATATAATATTGACACAATTTACTGGAATTTATACATCACCTACTTTTACTCAAAAATGCTAGAGGCTTTGGGATTTGAATTTGTATTTGCCTTAAGGTTTCTCTTCCTTCTCTGAGGGTTTCACATGTATTAATTCAACCAACGGTGGACTAAAAATGTTTGGAAAAATAGTGAATGGTTGTGTTTGTATTGAAAATGTACAGATTTTTTTCTTATCATTATATCCTAAACAATATAGTATAAAAACAATTTACATAGCATTTACATTGTGTTAGGTATTATAAATAATCTAGAGACAATTTAAAGTATTGAAGATGTGCAAAGGTTTTATGTAAATACTGCATGATTTCATGTAAGCAAACTTATCTGGATTTTTGTATCTGCAGGGGTGCCTGAAGCCAATCTTCCTTGAATACCCAGGGATGACTGAACTTGCTTTCCCATGGGCAAATTATTTTGCCTCTTTGATTTCATCCTCAGTATCTCTATGTAGTATATTAGGTTATTTTTTTTCCTGGCATAATTGTTATGAAATAAATTAGAATACATAAATACCAGAATTGCAGTCATATAAATGATATTCAATGATGGCAAGATTAGGTTTGCCTCTCTGTAATGATCTATATTTCTCTGCCTGCCCCCAAATTAATATGTTCATGTTAACTACATTTTTAGTTATCCACTGTTAAACGATAAGCACTTGAAATAGACATCTGTCTGTCTAACTCATCCTTGAACCCCCAGTGCTTGAATTTTAGTAGATATCTGACAATCAGTGAAAATGCAATGAACATTTGCTAAATACATAATAATTGTAAATCATATATACTTTACGTTCTACTGCCACTACAAAAGAGGCAATATCCTACTTACAAATCCAATAATGAATGTAATCCTATAAACATTAAAAGGATAAAACTGCTTAATACAATATCTAATTAAAGCAACTGAAAATCAAGTATAAACAAATTTAATAATATATTGAGATAGGCATTTGAAATTTACTTTTATAACATTACAGCTACTTTTATACATTTTATAATTACCCCCATTTTAAAACATCTGAACAAATTGACAATTCTGATGTCAAAAATACATCACTAGAAAGTGGCAGAGCTGAGATTGAGCTGTGGCTATATAGTCCAAAATCTGTGTTCTTATTCTCCGTACTAAACTGTGTCTCTACCCCACCATATGGCATTGGGTCCGGTGAAGTGACTAAATTCATATGCTCACCCTAAAATGTAATCAGTTTTCTTGGCTCCTAGGTCAAAGATAAATTGTGCTCTCTCTGCTGAAGTCTTAAATACTTCAGAGATTTAGATATTTGATATTTAAATACTGTTATTTCACTAGTCAATATTTACATATTTAGTTTGATATTAACAAGATATTGTTCTGGGGTTTAAGGTGTGAAAAAAATACTTAGGCATTTTATTTATGAATAGGTATTTTATCAGATATACCATTCACTTGTTGCTTTTTATACATCTATAGTATAAACACTATAATGTCTAAATCTTTACATCATAGATTTCCATAGAATAAAATTTAATAAAGATTAAGAAATCTTTTGCTTCTGATAGAGTTATTCTTATGATATGATCTTGCCTTTAAGACGACCTTTGGAAACATAGCTTTTGATATTTTTATTGATTTTATAGCAGTACTATTAGTAGTAAAAAAAAAATAGTAATGTTAAGTAGAAGAAGGAGCAGAAGTAGCATGATTTAAATTACAGTGTTTTTGTGAGGATCTAGATTACAATATGCTGATTATATCTGGCCTTTATTCAGTTTACTTTATTTCAATGCCTTCATTACAAACATGATGTTAATGTACTGTATTTCTTCAGATTGCCAAATATTTATAAAACAACTTTTGAGAATTGTGACAATGTTAAGCACTAAAGATTAAAAAATGAATGGCCTGTTTTCTCCATTTTTTTTCCTGTTTTTGTTTTTGTTTTGTAGAATGTAGTAGTACATTCTATTGTGGTAGACATGAGCATATAATTATTACCTGATTGCATTATATAAAATATATGAATATAGATTATCAATATAAACACATAAATACATTTAGAGTGATTGGAGTAGCACATAGGGGAGAAGAGACTTGAATTGTGAATCAGCAGAACTAGAACTTAGTCGTTTTCCCTTTAGCTTGTTGTGAAACTTTTAACAAACATTTTCAGTTGATCAAATATCTTTAATCATTAAACAATTGTCCAATACTGAAAACAGCTAATATTTCTTCGGAAGCTTTACTTTATATAAAAACCTACTCTTGCTGCTTGTATGTATATGAAGATCTGAATGAGTGAAAAATAAAGTCTCAGAGGTAGTACATAAAGAGAGCATAGCATCACAAAAATCATATTAATGTGTTCTACCCCCTGCTAGTTAATGAATTCAGTACAGAAATCACAATATAATTTTCAAAAATCCCAGAGGGAAAAAAAGCGTAATTGTCTGAAACATGATTGAAAAATGAAAAAGGCAGCACAGGAATTCAGCTACCTACATGAGAAATATAGCATTTTAAAATTTTTTTTCTATTACTAGTTTTTTTTCCCCCCCACATTACTAGTTTTTGTTAAGGTAGAAACTATCAATGAAAATAAAATGTCAAAACATTTCAAGGTGAGATTTTACAATGCAAAACCAAACTGCTCTGGCAAATGTTGACGCTTTTGCTTCTGCTTTTGATCTAGGTGGGGATAAAATAACATGGATCAGGGCAATAGGATTGAGGGTGGTGAGGCACTTCCATTGAAGTAAATGAATGAAATTGTGGACTAAAATTGGAAAGTTTTCCCCGTGATAAATTAATTCCCTTGCATTGAAAGGGTATAGACCTGCTTCTACTGAACTAACATTTTAGTATATTTATCACAAAGTTTGGCATAGATATTAAATTAAAATATGTTTTCCCTAAATAAATACCCCTTCCCGCTCAGAATTAGATTTTTGAAGTCACTGGCAAACTTTTTTTTTTTTTTTTTTTTTTTTTTTTTTTAAGATGGAGTCTAGTCTCACTCTGTTGCCCTGGCTGGAGTGCAATGGCATGGTCTTAGCTCACTGCAACCTTCACCTCCTGGGTTCAAGCGATTCTCCTGCTTCAGCCTCCCAAGTAGCTGGGACTACACGTGTGTGCCATCACATCTGGCTCATTTTTGTATTTTCAGTAGAGACAGGGTTTCACTATGTTGGCCAGGCTGGTCTTGAACTCCTGATCTCAGGTGATCCGCCCACCTTGGCCTCCCAAAATGCTGGGATTACAGGCATTTTCTCTTACGTGTACTTTCAAACAATGGGGGTGGGAAATGGACAGGATGTTAGATGTGCTCATAAACACATACAGTTCATATGAAAGTAGTAAATATTTTATCTTTTTTAAAGGTATTATCCAAAAATGTAAAATAGCTAACCTTGTGACAAGATAAATGAACCATATGAAACACATAAAACCTTGATTACCAAACCAATAAATGTCATGCATTCTAGAAAATGCAGCACTAGAATAGTCTTCTTAAAAACGTAATTTTTGTGAGTTTGTATTCTCTGCTAATATTACTGGAATTATTAGGACACGCAGCTATCCAATGGGAGACACATGACGTTAAGACATACAGTTCAGGAAACACTTTCGTGGCTTATCAGTGAGTAGAATACTTACTGCCTGCTGTTTAAGAAAGTTGTTCCTGAGGACATACAAACAGTGAGAACCTGAAAAAAAATGGTGTCAAAAGAAATGCGCTGTTACTCCCATAGGTAGCTATATGCTTCTTCTTGGTGAATTGAGCTGCGTAAATTAGTATGTGGTCACAACCAAGACCAAAATAAATCCAAGTAATGAGAAAAAGATATCAAACAGGGAGGATGAGAGTGAAGTAAAGAAGAACCCCTGTCTCTTTTTCCAATTGCTTTCCTATTAGTTTCCAAAAGAATCTGTGTTGGACAAAAAGGATTTTGATTTTCAGACCTACAGATACAACGTTTTATCTATACGAGAAACAGTGTGGGGTAGAAAAAAAACATGGCCTAAAGATGGGAAGAAAAAGTCAATACAGTGGCACTTGGAAAGTTTCCATGAATTGGTAATAATCGTCTACTCTTAAATGACTATAAGCTTCACTAAATTAAATGTGTCTAAAGGTAAATTATAATTCTTTTATTTAGGAAATATTTAATAATATAAATAAATTTAATTATCTTTCATTTTAAACCTAAACATTAAATCCCTTATGATAATATATTGGATTATTTATTATGTGTCATTGTTATATTCTATATTTACCCTCAGTGTGTATAAATCACACATACACACACATTTGCGTTTAATTTGGATGTAGAGACAGATAATGACACACATGCACCAAGAAGATATGAAAAAGCTTACTACTAACACAGATTTTTTTGTATTATACTTTAAGTTCTGAGATACATGTGCAGAATGTGCAGGTTTGTTACACAGGTATACACATGCCATGGTGGTTTGCTGCACCCATCAACTTGTCATCTACATTAGATATTTCTCTCAATGCTATCCCTCCCCTACCCCGCACGCCCTCAACAGGCCCCGGTGTGTGATGTTCTCCTCCCTGTTTCCATGTGTTCTCATTGTTCAACTCCCACTTATGAGTGAGAACATGCGATGTTTGGTTTTCTGTTCCTGTGTTAGTTTGCTGAGAATGGTAGTTAAATTCCCATCGATGATAGACTGGATAAGAAAATGTGGCACATATACACCATGGAATACTATCCAGCCACAATGAGGTTTTTGAAGAAAGAGTATGGATGACTGATCAGAAGGTCCAAAAATGTTTTGAAAAAGTGAGAAAGGGACACTAGCTTGAGTTTCTCTGGTGGTCAAGGGCTTAGGTGCAGGTATTTTCCCTGTGAGAGCTGGGCTCCTGTGATCTAAACTTCCCATGAGCGTCAAAGGAACACTCAGGCTCACTTAGCTCAGATGTGGTCTAAAATGGGAAGATGTGGTCTAAAATGGGAAGAGGGAGAGGTGAGAGGCTTAAAAGCTGTCAGAAATAAAGCATAACATGCAATCAGACTTTTTGTTCCATTTTAATTTTAAAACACTAAGCATTGTAGAGTTATTTGGGCTTTATTTTAATTGACAAGTAAAAATTGTGTATGTGGTGTGCAACATGAGTCTTTGATACATGTATGTGTTGCAGAATGGCTACATTAAGCTGTTTACCATATGTATTATTTCACATACTCTTTTTTCTGTTATAAGAACACTTAGAATCTATTATCTTAGAAATATTTAAATATATGATATTTTGTTACTGGTTGTAGTCACCATAATGTACAATAGAGCTCTTGGAATTATTCCTCTTGTCTAACTGAAATTGTGTGCCCTTTAATATCTCCCCAACCTCCTAACCCCCACCCTCTAAAATACCATCCTATTCTGTTTCTATGAGGTTGACTTTTTACATTCCACATATAAGTGGGAATATGCAGTAGTTATCTTTTCTGGGCCTGGCTTATTTCACTTAACATAATGTCCTCCAGGTTCATCTATGTTGTCACATATATTATGGGATTTTCTCCTGTTGTAAGGCTGAACAGTGTTTCATTGTGTATATGTGTATACAACTCATATACACAATGAAACATCTATGTAGAAAATACAAAAGATTCTACATAAAATGTCCCATAACTAATACATACGTTTGATAAAATCATAGGATACAAGTCAATATACAAAAGTTTCCTTTTTGTTCTATTCTACTAAGAATTTTTTAATGACAACATGGAATAGTGTGTCAAATTCTTGTTCAGCATCTATGAAATTGAATGAGTTTTCTTTTTTTAGTCAATTGATATAGTAAATTATATTGTCTGGTGTTCAAATGTTGTAGTAACATTACATTATCAAAATAAACAATTATTGATCAGGACTAATTACTTTTGCTACTTATTGAATTTAAATTACCAATATTTTATAAAACGTTTTGCATATTATGTTCATGAATATTATTATTCTGTAGTTTTATTTTCTTGCTGAATCTTTGCCTGAGTTTGGTATCAAGATAATTCTGACTTCAAAAAATTAGTTAGAAGGGTTCATTTCACTTTTATTTTTTGGAAGAGATTGTATAGAACAAGTGCATTTCTTTTCTCAATATTTGGTAGAATTCAATAGTAATGATATTTGGGCTTGAGTTTTCTTCATAGGAATATATTTGATTGTGAATTTAATATTTCAATAGATATAGAGCTATGAAGAATATCTATTTCTTTTTTAGTGGGTGTTTTAATTTGAGTCTTTCAAGAAATGAATTAATTTTATTCAATTTGTCAAATTGGTTACCATAAAATTGTTCTTAATATTCTCTTATTATTCCCATAACATTCTCTTAATGTATTTTACTGTCTATAATATCTGTATAAAGGTAATCTTTTTTATCTATAGTATTAATAACTTACACCTTTTTCATATTTTATTAATATTTTCAGTCTAGCTACAATATTATCAATTTTATTAATCTCAAAGTTTTTGTTTTTATAATTTTACTTATATTTTTATAATTTTAATTTTATTTATTTATGCATATATATTTACTAATTTCTTCAATTGTCTTAAATTGCTTTTTTTATGTGACTATTTGCTAACGTTTAAGCAGGAATCATTACTTTAAGAGCTTTTTTATCTCACATGAGCATTTACTTCTGTGAATTTCTATGTAGAATGATTCTAATTGCAACCTACAAATTCTTATACTTTGTTTACATTTTCATTCATTTCAATTCTATTTTACTTGTGATTTCTTTATTGATCAATGGGAAATTTATAAATTTCTTGAATAATTCCTACTATTGGTTATTAATTTCTAAATTAATTATTGCATTCAGAGTTTACTTTCTTTTGATTATAATTATTTAACAGGCAATTAATTGTTTTTTATGGTGTATCTTTGTGAATGTCATACATGCCTATGAAAAGAATGCACATTCTGCTGGTACCACTACTGAATGGGATGTTCAAGTGATTTATGGTGTTGCTCAGATTATCTGTATCCTTTTTATTTCCTCTCCCCTTGTTCTATCAATTATTACAGCAAGATTTGGAAGTATCTAAGTTTAAGTGTGAATTTTTCATTTCAGTTCCATCAGTTTTCTTTTTGGGATCCTGAAGGGGTCTTTATTTCCTATCCCCTTGTTCTATCAATTATTAGGACAAGTCTTGGAAGTATCTAAGTATAAGTTTTTCATTTTTCATTTCAGTTCCATCAGCTCTGTTTTTGGAATCCTGAAGGAGTCTTGTTATGAGTATTTTATTTTATTTTATTTTTTAGAATATTATGTCTTTCTCAGAAATTGACCAGTTTTTCATTATTTAATGTCCCTTGTTATCCCTCTCACTGAAGTATATTTAATCTATATTAATGTAGACTCTCCAGGTTTATTTGATTAAGATTTTTGTTTTGATTTTGTGCTTTTAAAAAATCCCTTTAATTTTAATTTTTTTAATATTAAGGCAGTTTCCTTTTCTTTTTTTCTTTTAATTATACTTTAAGTTCTAGGGTACATGTGCACAGCATGTGGGTTTGTTAAGGCGGTTTTCTTAGAGACAGTATGTAGGTGACCATGTGTTTTTATCCAGTGTTACATGATTTAGCTTTTAATTGTGGTAATTAGATAATTTTAATTAATGTGATTATTAGTATATTCATATTGAAGTCTCATACACATTTCATTGGTTCTATCTTTCCTTTTTTGAATATTTTTCTTCTTATTTTTAACTTTTAGGTTCAGGCTTAAATGTGCAAATTTGTTATATAGGTAAATTATCTGTCACAAGGGTTTGCTATATAGATTATTTTATCACCCAGGTAATCAGAATAGTACCCTATAGGTAGTTTATCAGTCCTCCCCATTCTCTCTTTCTCCACCCTCAAGCAGGTCCTAGTGCCTATTGTCCTCTTCTTGGTGCCCATATATACTTAGTGTTTAGTTTCCACTTATTAGTAAGAGCATGTACTCTCTGGTTTTGTGTTTCTGCATTTGTTTGCTGAGGATAATGGCTTCCAACTTCATCCATGTCCCTGCAAAGGACAGGATCCAGTTTCTATTTATTGCTGCATAGTATTCCATGCTGTATATATACTATATTTTCTTTATCCACTCTACTACTGATGAGCATTTAGGTTTATTCCACGTCTTTGCTCTTGTGAATAGTGCTCCAATGAACATACATATTCTTGTGTCTTTATGGTAGAACTATTTATATTCCTTTGGGTATGTACCATATGATGGGATTATTGGTTCCAATGGTAATTCTACTTTGAGTTCTTTGAGAGATTGCCAAACTACTTTCACAATGGCTGAACTAATTTATATCCCCACCAGTGGTGTATAAGCTTTTCCTTTTCTTCAGAACCTTGCCAGAATCTGTTGTTTTTTAACTTTCCAGTAATAGCCGTTCAGACTGGTGTGATATGATACCTCATTCTTGTTTTGATTATCATTTGTCTAATGATTAGTGATGTTGAACATTTTTTTTTCAGATGCTTTTTGGCCATGTGTATGTCTTCTTTTAAGTATCTGTTCATGTCCTGTGCCTGCGTTTTAATGAAGTTGTTTTTTCCTTGTTAATTTGTTTAAGTTTCTTACAGATTCTGGTTATTAGATCTTTGTCAGATACATAGATTGCAAATATTTTCTCCCATTCTTCAGGTTTTCTGTATAAGCTGTTGATAGTTTCTTTTGCTGTGCAGAAGTTCTTTAGTTTAATTACATCTCACATGTCAATCTTTGTTTTAGTTGAAATGACTTTTGGCATCTTCGTCATGAAATCTTTGGCTCCTCCTAAGTCCAGAATGGTATTTTCTATGTTGCTTTCAGGGTTTATATAGTTTTAGTCCTTTCTTGATTCTTGAATTTTTGTTTTTACCTTTTCAATGCCTTATTTATATATATATATCTTAAGTATATATCTAATATATATACTTATATCTATATATATCTTAAGTAAATAAATATGTATATAAATAAATTATATAGATGTAGTTCCATTTTATTTCCATAATTGGTTAATGCTATTGCTCTTTTAATAAACGTGTTCATGGTTTCTCCAGGGTTTATATTATATATGTTTAACTTACAGCTTGTTTTTAAGCAATATTTTTTCATGTCTGATATTAGATTTGTACAACAATATACTTTTGATATTTTTAATTTTGCTTTTTGCTAATGTTGTGATGCATTCTATTTTTGTTTTATACGAATAAAAACTTTATTTATGGTTTTCCTTCTAAAATTTATTATTTTTTCTCTCTCAGTAAAATATATTTTGAAGTTTTTTATTTAGTATAAATCTTTTATATTTGCCTGCTTTTTAACTATTTCCAATGCTGTTTCTTTCTTCTTTTTTCGACAACCAGAGTATCACCTTTATCATACTTTATCAGCATAAAGAATTTCCTTTAATGTTTCCTGTAATATCGTTTTACCTCAAAGTTATTATCACAGCTTTTGTTTAAAATTTTTTTGTTGTTGTTGTTATTTATAAATGGTATCTTAGAAAACTATAGCATTCTGGCTTGGAAAGTTTTCCTTTTCTTTCTCTTTTTTCATTATTTTCCAGTGACTATTCCATTATCTGTTGGATTACATATTTTCTGAAAAGGAGATTGTTGTAATTATGGTTTAGCTGTCATTTATTTTAAGATTTTCTATTTCTGTAGCTATATTCAAATTTTTCTCTTTACTTTTGATTGTCTACAATTTTACCATGACATTGCCTAGGTACTTTAAAAAATTCTTATGTTTGCTATTCATTAGACATCTTGGATTGAGGTTTTCTTTGCTTCTCTCTCTTCACTCATTAACCCTCATTTGGAATATTCTTGGCCATTATCTCTTCAATTATTTCTTTTGCCTAATTTGCTGAAGTAAGCTGCTTAAGCTTGCTACATGGTATTTGAATTGAAAAAGGAGGAGGATAATTCTCTGCCTTCCTTGTCAGTCCTCAAACTTAGCACGGCGTGTGAGCCTCAGGAATAAGATATCTCAGGATACTTGTGTCTTCCACTGTGAAAAGCAATGCTTTATTTATATACCAGATTATGCAGAGGAGTACATTTTTAATTTTTTTTTTTTGCAACCCTTATACATATTTTGTTTTGTAGGATCCTTACTTAAAGGTTTCCTCCCCTTCCTCCAGGGCAATGGTTTTGTGCCTGTTACTTTGTTTCTACCTGTTTCCTAGAAGCATTAGATCTTTTAAGGACAATGAAAGTCAGAGGGTTTGTAATCCCATCTCAGCACATTAAAATTTTTCCTTTGTACGATGCAGGCATCACACAAGAAGTGGTATTTTGCTAACATCTTTTTGAGCAGTTGATCACCACTGTATACGTTCACCACTTTTGGTCTTATATCCTATCTCTTCCTCTTATCTTTCTCATAAGCTCCAAGTGAAGGCCCATGGAGAAAAGTTTATGAGTGACTGACATCTTCCTTTTTTTCTGGAGCAAGGCGTATTCCAGCAATTTTAAAATGACACCTGGACCCATATTTGACTTTTAGAATTTGTTAAAGTATTAACTGATTTGTTTATATTCACCTGTGTGGTTTTTCCATCTTTTCTTGTTCATGTGTTCATTTAATCATGAAAATAATTATGTATCTCATCTCTGTGGAGTGACTATCACTGTGGAATTTGGTTTAGTTTCATACCTTGTGACCTGTTTCACACCTTGCGACCTGAACTTTCCAATGAGCTAAAAAATATGACTTCCTAGGTAATCTAATGTTTTATCATTATTAATATGCATCAACATTGTCTTGTTGAACATATTCTAAGTGAAAACACAGCGCCTAGTGTGAGGATTTTATACTTTTGGCAGCTAGTACATAGCAAATCATTAGTATACTGATTACTATAAAATTGAATGTGGATGGCAGGAAAATTCACACAGACCCATGCACATACATTGTAGCATAGATACAAAACACACCCTTATTTATACAGATATATTTTAAAGAGTAGATCTTAAATTTGTTGAGACAAGCAAAAGAAGAGTTCTGAAGATTGTTTTTTAAATATCCATGTTATTTATAAGCAGATGATAATTTTCTTAAATATCACTTTCCCAATATATTGTCAAAATTAAAGCACTTAAGTATTACAAAATGTTGCAGGTTGAAATATATTATGATTAATCCTTCATATCTTTTGTTTTTAAATACTTATGTAGCATAATTTTAAGGATATAAACTTGTACCGTAACATTCCCTTTCTGCTTTTCCTAAGTATTTTTTATAGTTTGAAAACGATATTCAAAAGAAAATGCTAATATGTTATGGCTCCTCTGAAAACAATAATAGGGATAACAGGTAGAAAAGACAGAAAGGGTCTATATTCTTTCATTTCATTCTCTTATCACAAGATGCCAATCTCAGAGTACATATTTTACTATATTTTATTCTCATAAAGACAAATGTGCAGCATTGAGAAGAAAATAAAATTTAGATACCTAGTAAGTCAATCATTATTGTTTCAAGTTCATACAAATTAAATAGTAAACATGATCTTTTGACAGAAGAGTAAGATGTACAGCAACTAAAACATTTAAACTCAAAAATCAGGTTAACTGTCTATGAAAGTATATTCCAAACCTATGGTCCTTGACTAGCAGAAGCTTTGCAGTGACTCATGCTGAGCAGTAGTCTTTCCATTGAATATATAAATTATTGAAAAGATTATTATACTTAAGTTTAGAGAGGTTCTAGTTAATGGTGGAAAAAATCAGCATTAGGAATACCTCAATCATTGAATTCAGGTCTTTATTTCTTTACTAAATCATTATGCTGAAAGATTGCATTTATTACCTATTAAGATAATATGCTTCAGTGTTTGATAGTATAATGGCAAACCTAAATAGAGAATAAGAAGTCAAGCAATTGTCACTACAAATCCAAGTATAATTTTAATTTTCATGCCAGAAATGAGGAGCAATAAATAAATAAGATAGATAAGTAGATAAATTGACAGAAAAAAATGTATCCTTAAATGGCCCTTACATTTTAGTAACTTTTGCATAAATACTACACCAATTTCAATTATTTTATATTGTTCTCATAAAATATTAAAACTTTATTCTTTAAAAATAATTATTTATTTCAAACTGATAAGAAAAATGTCTAGATAGATTTTATCCTCTGTGAAAGCTTTAACCACAGGGGACTCACTTTGCTATTCAAACCAGATAAAAGCAACTTACTAACAATGTTGAAATAATGTTAAAATAAATGGAATATTAGAAGAAATATAGTGATTCCATAATCAAAACTGTGACTTTTAAAATTAAATTACCCATATTTAAAAAATAAATTTGCTGACTAAAATGCCTGATGTTCAATGCTCTTAAAATGCCACTATAAAGTCACTGGATGAAACCAGTTGTCATGGCTAACACTTTGAATATTAAGGAGAAACATTGAAAAAAACAAAAAATATAAAACATCACTCCTCCATCCCAGTATTCAGTTCATTTAAATGCCTGCTATTATATTCATTATTTGGGAAATAATGGTATAGAAAGGGAAAACATTTACATGTCCATATGTTTATTTGCTAAAAGAACTTGGGGGTCAGTTTCTTCTGTGCCAGCATTGTATATTGCCAGGTTCATTCAATTGAGGGTTCACTGTCTGCCCATAATTCCCTCTCTTTTAAAAACAAGTTGATGTACTTATATAAATGGTCTATGGAATAGAATGTTGGCCATGAGGTCTCACACACAAGAAGCACAACTGTTCTGAACGAGTGAGTAAGCTGAGAATATTTAAGTATTACAAAACACTCATGATTAGCAAAGGCACATCAGACTTTCAGGCATAAGGAAAAGGATTTTGGAATGAGGCCGAGGGAAAATTTGTCAAAAGCAGAGAGCTAACTAAGCAACAAAGAAAGAAAGAGCTGCATAGTGAAAGAGGTTAGTTTAAAAAAAAAAAAAAAGAAAGAAAGAAAGAATAGCAGAAAAACCACTATATATAAGTACAGGGAAAATAATGTGTTCTTCAGCAAAAGCATGTACTGATCTGAATTCAAACACAGAGTTACACATACATTTTGATATCTTATTTATTTTGTTTTGAAAGTGAATAAGCTTATAAACCACATATTCTTGTTTCAGAAGTTAAAGCTTAATAAGACAGACATGGTAAAATAACCAAACTAATTTTTCTTAGTGAGTATAACTTAAACGTTTCAAATATATGTTAATATAATTACGCCCTCCACATTTGGTAGTATAGATTTTATGCCCAATGACCTTTTATTTCTGCGAGTGTAGAGAAATAGGGGTTTAAATTGTCAATGATATCAAATGTTACAATTCAGTTTCAACTCATTTGTAAAACTATAAGGTTGCATTACATGCTATTATTGTCTAACAATTTATTTCTTTGGCTCCATTAAAGCAGATTATATTTTGTCTTTCTGAAGAGTGGAAAAATTAATCTCTCTGTGTGTAGAAGCAGAATAAGCCTCCTTTTCACTCTTCCATGACCTTGCAGACGATATATAATTTGTTTTAAGAAAAGGGAAACCAATAGATAGCAAAATGAAGTTGTCATAAATTAACTTGTTTCATCCTTGTACCACTACAGAAACCACTGATATAAACATATTTTCCTCTTTTTTTTTTAATGCAAAGTCCAAACTTGTGGTAAGATTAAATGAAGTGAATTGCCCAGAAAGTCAATATCAGTGTTTAGTTTATGAGATGATTGAAGATCAATTGATTTATGTCAGTAATAGGAGGTAAATAGTTCCTTTGTAACTTTATTCAAAACACAAATAATATATGGTGATTATTATAAAAACTTGAAATGTAAAGTAAGCTGAGGAATTGAAGAAAATTGAATGAAAAGTGACTGGAATAGGGTACATGACAAAAGAAGACTTTTCTCCTTTATTCTACCTTCATAATATATAGCTTTTTGGTTTTATATTTGTTTGTTTGTTTTTAGAGTCTGGCTCTGTCACCCAGGCTGGAGTGCAGTGGTGTGATCTCGGTGCACTGCAACCTCCGCCTCCCAAGTTCAAGCAATTCTGTTTGTCAACAGACCAAGTAGCTGGGATCACAGGCATGTGCCACCATGCCCAGTTAATTTTTGTATTTTTAAAAGAGATGGGATTTCGCATTGTGGTCAGGCTGGTCTCGAACTCCTGGTCTCTAGTGATCCACCAACATCAGCCTCCCAAAATGTTGGGATTACAGGCATGAGCCACCTTTCCCAGACACATAAAGGTTTTTTTAAATGATAAATTAATCGTAGACAAATTCAGTTTGAGATAATGGAGGTAATTATTAAGAACTCTCTGAACTGAGAAAGATGTTTGAAGAATATTGGTACAGAGCTGGCGTTTAAAGATATTTAAATAATTGTATTCTTTTTATTGTCGTCAAAGAAAGTTAAATATCATTTATTGTTTATTCCTTTCTATCTATGCAAGAGTGCTCGATATTCTGTGAACATATCAGAAATGATACTAATTTAAAGCCTTTGTGCTTACTATTCTGCCAACTTTGACTTATTCCTCAGGATAGTTGTCTGATGAGTTCTCTCATTGTATTCCATTGTTTGCTCATATGTTTCTTGCTAAATGAAGTATACAGCGATCATTATTATAAAATTCTATGTAACACTTTCAGAATGACAGTGTGAGAAGCTCCATGGACCTTCTCCCCATCCACACAACCATAACTTATTAAAAAAAAAAATTAAAGAGAAGCATTTAAAGTCTCTGGAAATTGTCTTATGTGCTATATGCTTAAATTAGTACAGTAAATGGAGAAACATTTATTGCAGAACATCTAATACATCTTAATAAAAACTGTAAAAGTTTATATCACTTGAAACAAGATACACTTTCTCTCTACTTCCCAGATTACTGTAATAGAAACATATGGAACAGAAGATCATAAGGTCCCTCTCCAATTAACACCTAGTTCTATTCCAGAAAAGAGTACGTGAAATATGCAGGGATTTCTTCCTTCAATCATCCTACATATAGGATAGACCACTACCTCAGGGATGAAAAATTGAGAATATTAGGCCTTGATCACCTTTCTTTCAGGTTTCATGTAGGGCTGAGGTTCCATGCTAGGAAAAACGAGCCAAGAAAGTCAGATACTATCACTCCTATCCAGTACCTCAATTGTACAGAAAGGTAGGTGTTACTTTAAGACAAGTGGTTACTGTTCCTTTTCCTGGATCTGGAGACTGGAAGAGAGAGAAGATGCAGGCCATAATTACAGAGAATTCTACTGCTGTCCGTTCAGAAAATGACTTCCTTAGGAAAAGAGTTTGGTTAAGTTCAAGTCTTTTTTTTTTTTTTTTTTTTTTTTTTAGTGGTACTGGGGGACACAGAGTCTTGCTCTTTCACCCAGGCTGGAGTGCAGTGGCACAATCTTGGCTCACTGAAACCTCCACCTCCTGGGTTCAAGAGATTCTCCAGCATCAGCCTCCTGAGAAGCTGGGACTACAGTTGCCCAACAGCATGCCTGGCTAATTTTTGTATTTTTTGTAGAGACAGTGTTTCACCATATTGACCAGTCTGGTCTCGAACTCCTGACCTTGTGATCCGCTTGCCTTGGCCTTCCAAAGTGCTGGGATTACAGGTGTGAGCCACTGCACCTGGTTCAAGTTCAAGTCTTACAGTACTGTTGAAAACAAGAGCTATGTTGGTAGTAAGCAATTACCAGGAGGCTTGTAGCTCCATGGGACAAACAGTTCAAACCATATGACATCAATCTTGAAATTTAAGAAAAAAACAGAGGAAACAACAACTAGAAGAGCCCCTTTAAGACTCGAATATTCAAAGATTACCCTCAACTACTACCCCTCCAAAGGAGTTTAGATTTAATTGTATAGAATATAAAGTGGTTTATGACTGTATTAGTCCATTTTCAAACTGTTATACAGAAATGACTAAGACTGGGTAATTTATAAAGGAAAAAGTTTTAACTGACTCAACGTTCTGCATGGCTAGACAGGGCTCAGGAAACTTACAATTGTGGTGGAAGGTGAAAGGGAAGAAGGCATATTCTTCACAAGGAGGCAAGAGAGAGAGAGAAATCAGAAGAAACTGCCATTTGAATACCCTCAGATTTCCTGAGAACTCCCCGACTCTTATGAGAACAGCATGGGGGGAACCACTCCCATGATTCAATCACCTCTCACCAGGTCCCTCCCTCGACATGTAGGGATTACAATTTGGGTAAAAATTCAAGATGAGATTTGGTTGGGGTCACAGCCAGATCATATTACTTCCCCCAAGTCCCTCCCAAATCTCATGTTCTCACATTTCAAAATGCAATCATGCCTTCCCAACAGTTCTCCGAAGTTTTAACTCATTCCAACCTTAACCCCAAAGTCCTAGTCCAAAGTCTCGTCTGAGACAAGGCAAGTCTCTTACACCTATGAGCCTGTGATACCAGAAACTAGCTATTTACATCCAAGATACAATGAGAGTACAGGCATTGCGTAAATCTTCCTGTTCCAAATGGGATAAATTGGCCAAAACAAAGGGGCTACAAGCCCCATGCAAGTTCAAAACCCAATAGGGTAGTGATTAAATCTTGAAGCTTTGAAATAATCTTCTTTGACTCCATGTCTTAAATCCAGAGCACACTGATGCAAGGGGTAAGTTCCTAAGACCCTGTGACTTTGCAGTGTACAGTTTCCATGGCTGCTCTCAGAGGCTGGCATTGAATGTTTGTGGCTTTTCCAAGGGCACAGTGTAACCTGTTGGTGGATCTAACTTTCTGGGTTCTGGAAGAGAGTGGCCCTCTTTTCACAGCTCCACTAGGCAATGCCCCAGTGAGGACCCTGTGTGTGGGCCCCAACCCCATATTTCCCTCCCACACTGTCCTAGTTGAGATTCTCCCTGAGGGCTCTATTCCTGCAGCAGATTTCTGCCTGCATATTCAGACATTTCCATACATCCTGTGAAATTTAGGAAGAGGTTCTCAAAGCTCAACTCTTGTCTTTTGTGCACCTGCAGGCCCAACACCATGTGGAAGCCACCAAGGCTTAGGGCTTCCACTCTCTCAGGCACTAGCCTAAGTTGTACTTTGGACCTTTTAAGCCACGGCTGGAGCTGGAGCAGCTGGGATTCAGGACACCAAGTTCCAAGGCTGCACAGAGCAGCAGGGCCCTAAGCTTGGCCCACAAAACCATATTTTCCTTTTAGGCCTCTGGGTCTGTAATGGGAGAGGCTGCCATGAAGATCTCTGGTATCCTGTGGAGACATTTACCACATTGTCATAGTGATTAACATTCAGCTCCTTGTTGTTTATGCAAATTTCTGCAGCTGGCTTGAATTCCTCCTCAGCAAATGGGTTTTTGTTTTCTACCACACAGTCAGGCTGCAAATTTTCCAAACCTTTATGCTCTACTTCCCTTTTAAACATAAATTCCAATTTTAACCTATCTCTCTTAAGTTCAAACTTACACCGATCTCTAGGGTAGGGACAAAATGCTGCTACTCTCTTTGCTAAAGCATAGCAAGAATAACTTTTGCTGCAGTCCCCAATGAGTTCCTCATCTCCATCAGAAGCCACCTCAGCCTGGACTTCATTGTCCATATCCATATCAGCATTTTCATCAAAACCATTCAAGAAGCATCTAGGAGGTTCCAAACTTTCCCACATCTTGCTTTCTTCTTCCGAGCCCTCCAAACTTTTCCAACCTCTGCCCATTACCCAGTTCCAAAGTTGCTTCCACATTTTCAGGTTTTCTTTATAGCAGTACCCCACTGCCCTGGTACCAACTATCTGTATTAGTTTACTTTCACACTGCTATAAAGAAATGCCTGTGACTGGGTAATTTATAAAAGAAAGAGGTTTACTTGACTGTAAGTTGTGCATGGCTGATGAGGCTTCAGGAAACTTACAATTATGGCAGAAGGTGAAGAGGAAACAGGCACCTTCTTCATGAAGTGACAGGAGAAAGAGAGGACAGTGTGGGAAACTGTCATTTTAAAACCATCAGATTTCCTGAGAACTCCCTGACTATCACAAGAACACGACGGAGAAAACTGCCCCCATGATCCAGTCACTTTCCACCAGGTTCCTCACTCAAATTACAATTCAAATTACAATTCGAGAGGAGATTTGGGTGAGGACACAGTCAAACCATATCAATGTCCCAAGGCATTGTTAAGGAAAAAATACATATAGCAAGCAACCCGTAATTCATAGAGATGAATAGCTACACATATCAATAACAGAAGCAAACAGTTAACAGGAAGATCAGACAAAGAGACAAAGAACCTTGGGGAAACCACTGTCATCCCAAAATAGCTGTGCTTACACTCAGGACTGCAACATTGAAGAAGCAACATTGGAGACTGCAAATTATGGAAGTAGTCTACATCATTAAAGTAGTCCAGTCAAGTTGCCAAACATATAAGCAAGCACAAAATAACAGAAAAAGTCCTAGTGGGTCAGTATACACAGTTGTTATTACAAATTGTCTAAAATGTCATAATAATTATGAGACATTCATAAAAATAGGAGAGTGTAACCCAGAAATGGACAAAAGCATGCAACAGAAATTGCCTTACAGAAGGCCAATGTGTTGGATTGAGCAGACAAGACATCAAAGCCAATATTATTAAGCTAAAAAAACTAAAAGGTATTAGGTACATAATGGTATTTTTGGTTCAATAATGTATATATAAATGTAATATATTTTGACAAAAGAAGCACAAAGGAGGTTGGTGTGAGTACAACTGCATTGGAATAAGAAAATGCCACCAGATGGTAGCTTCACAACACATGCACAAAAACGGAGAGAACAAGAGATAGTAAATAAGAAGGTTAATATAAGAAAATAAAAAAAAAACTATTTGATTTTATTTCTATTCCAATCTCCTTTAAAAATTTTAGTAAAATAGTAATAAGGTATTATTGGGTTTTTAAAAATATATAGATGTAATATTATATAAAAATAATAGTGCAATAAAGGAGGTGAGGGAATATAAATATACAGGGGTAGCACTCACATATCTCACTGAAATTAGGTAAGTATGAATCTAAAATGGATTTTGATAATAGTAGGTATATAAGCCCACTATATTACCGTTAAGGAAACAACTCAAAAACTGTAGCGAAGAACTTGTTAAACATAATTAAAAGGTAAAATTAAAAATATTTACTCAGTACAGAAACAAAAGTCTGTAAAAGATGTACAAAAGAAAAAAATACATTAGATATTTCTAAAACAACAAATAAAATAGCAGATGCAAATAAAACTATATCAACAATTACATTAATTATGAATAGACTAAATGGTTCAATTAAAAGATAGAGTTGTCAAATTTAATAAAAATATAAAACCAGTTATATGCTACATATACAAGACACACTCCAAAGACATGAAAAGGTTGAAAATAAATGGATAGAACAAAGGATATCATGAAAACTGCAATTATAAGAAAGCAAACCATATATCAGACAAAATAGAATTAAACTAGAAAATTTTACTTGAAAAAAGGGGGAACATTGCAGAAAGATGAAAATAACAATCCATGAGGGAGATATGGAAACAAAAATATATATACCTAACCACAGAGTCCTAAAATTGAAGCAAAAACTGAAATAATTGAAGGGAGAAATAGACAACTCAGAAACAATAGTTGGAAACTTTAATACGCCAACTCCAAAAATTGATGGAAAAACCACACAGAAACGAATAAAGAAATAGAAGATATAGGCCGGGCGCGGTGGCTCAAGCCTGTAATCCCAGCACTTTGGGAGGCCGAGGCGGGCGGATCACAAGGTCAGGAGATCGAGACCATCCTGGCTAACACGGCGAAACCCCGTCTCTACTAAAAACACAAAAAATTAGCCGGGCGAGGTGGCGGCGCCTGTGGTCCCAGCTACTCGGGAGGCTGAGGCAGGAGAATGGCGGGAACCCGGGAGGCGGAGCTTGCAGTGAGCTGAGATCTGGCCACTGCACTCCAGCCTGGGCGACAGAGCGAGACTCCGTCTCAAAAAAAAAAAAAAAAAAAAAAGAAGAAATAGAAGATATAAATAACACCATAAACAAACTAAGCCTCACAGACATTACAGGACATTTTGCAGAAAGACAGCAAAACAAAACAAAACAAAACAAAAAAGAATACACTTTCTCATGTACACATGGAATATTTTCTATGATGCATTACATAATAGAACATAGAAAAGCCTTTATACATTTTATGTCAGTACATTCATACAGATCTTCTCTAACAGAATAATGAAATTAGAAATCAGTAACATAAAGAGGTTTGGGAAATTCACAAATTTGTAAGAATTAAATACTGCACTCATAAACACGATCCATAAGGTCAAAGAACAAATCATAAGTAATATTGGAAAATTCATTGATATGAATGAAAACAGAAGCACAAAACACAGGATGGAGCTGCAGCAGTGCTTTGAGAGAAATGTATAGCTATAAATGACTTTTTTGTTGTTGTTTTTTTGAGATAGAGACTTGCTCTGTTGCCCAGGCTGGAGTGCAGTGACACTATCTTGGCTCACTGCAGCCTCAGTCTCCTAGGTTCAAGTGATGCTCCTGCCTCAGTCTCTCAAGTTGCTGGGACTACAGGCATGTGCCACCATACCTGGCTAATTTTTGTATTTTTAGTAGAGACAGGGTTTCACCATGTTAGCCAGGCTGGTCTCGAACCCCTGACTTCAGGTGATCTGCCCGTGTTGGCCTCCTAAAGTGCTGGGATTACAAGTGTGAGCCACCACACCCAACCACAGATGACTATTTTTAAGAAAGAAAATATCAAATTAATAACCAAACCTTCCACATTAAATACTGAAAAATAAAAAGCAAACTAAAATAATTGTAATAATAATAAAGAAATCATAAAGTTTAGAATGAAAATGAATGAAATAGAGAATATAGAAACAAAATAAATAAAACCAAAGTTGTTTCTGTTAAGGGATTCTTTTTCTAAAAAGGACACATGTTTATCTAGATTTTTCACAATACAGAAGACTCAAAAAATTTGGGAAGGGAGAAGGCACATTACTTCTGACTAAGAAAGAGGAAAAAATTAGTTTACAAAAGAACACTATGAGCAAGACAATATGCCTACATGAGATGCACAAATTCCTAGGATGCAAATTACCACAACTGACTTGGGAAAATATTGATTATAGGAATAAACACATAACAGAAAAGAGAATAAATTAATATTATCTCACACAGAAAAACTCAGTCTCAGGTGGCTTCACTGGTGTATGTAACCAAATTAGACAAAAACATGGAGACTGAGTACCAATTTTTCACAAAAACTTCAAAATATAAGAGAATGCCTCATCAATTTAACATCCAAATATGAATGGTCATGTAAATACATATTTATATGAAATAACCTAAAAAGTACATGATCATCTCAATAGATACATAGACAACATTTTAAAAAAATCCAATATCATTTCATGATAAAATAAAATAAAAATTTCTGTGTTCATGAATTAAAATGCTTAATATTTTTATAATGGTTATAATTCTTAAATTGATCTAAAGATTCATAGATAATTTGAGCTGGTTTTTGAAGCAGTTTTTTGGGGAGGAGGAGTCTACAGAATGTGTATATGTTTAATGTTTATATATTAACATTTACATTCAGTTGATTTTACAAGACTGTCAATACAATTCATTTGGAATAATGTTTTTTCAGCAACCTCTTTATATCACCAGACACAAAAAATAACTTAATCATAAACCTAAATATAAAAGAGCTAAAATTATAAAACTCTTAGATGAAAACACAAGGATAAACCTCAGTGACCTGGGTTTTAGGCAAACCTTCTTAGGTATGACACCAAGAACAAAATCTACAAGAGATAAAGAGAAAAAGCTGAACTGCATTAAAGTGAATAAAAAAAGTTTTGCTTAAAAGGATATCATTAAGAAAGTGAAAAGTGAATCATAGAATGGGAAATAATATTTGCAAATTATATTTATATAAGGGACTTGTAACCAGGACATACAAGATTATTTCCAATTCTGTGATGAAAAGACACTCTAATTTTTATATCGTTAAGAAGATGAAAAGAAAATCACAGAATGGGAAATAATATTTGCAAATTATATTTATATAAGGGACTTGTAACCAGGACATAAAGGATTAGTTTACAAAAGAATTCTATGATGAAAAGACATTCTAATTTTTTCAAAGTGAAAATATCTGAATACACATTTTCCACATGATGTTTGCAAATTGGTGATAAGAACCTAAAATGATGCCCCATCTCCTCAGCCATCACGAAAATGTAACTCAAAATCAAAATAAGATACTACTTCACATAAACTAGGATGTGCACAATGAAAAAGGACAGAAGGTATTAAGGCTTGGAAAGGATGTGGAGAAATTGAAATGCTTATAGATTGTACTTGGGAATATAAAATGGCACAACCATTTTTGAAAATATTTGGCAGTCCCTCAAAAACGTAAAGCTATCATATGATCCAGCCATTCTGCTCCTGTGTGTATATCCAAGAGAAATAAAAATGTATGTCCACACTAAAACTTGCATGTACAACAATGTTTCTAGCAGACTTATAGGTAGAGAAAAACTGGAAATAAAGCAAATGTCTGTTAATTGGCAATTTAACAAATAAAATACAAGAAATCCACAATGGCATATTCATCAATAAAATGGAATGGGTTACTGGTACATGATAAAATACGGATGAACTTTTAAAACATACCACTACATAAAAGAAGCCACAAAAGACCACCTATTGCATGAATTTGTTTATATGAAATGTGTGGAATTACAAGTGAATACAGAAAACAGATGACTGTCACATAAAGCTGGGGTGTGTTTGGAGGGAAAAGAGGAGTGACTGCTAGAGTATGCAGTCTCTGTTGTGTGAGGCAATGTTCTAAAATTGATTTGGTGATATTTTACAACTCTGTGAATATACTAGAAAACAATCTTATATTTTAAATAAGTTAATTTTATGGTATTGTGAATTGCATCTCAATAAAGCTGTTTAAAAAAATCATTTAAAAATACCACTCAACCTTGGAAACCTGTCTTATATCCACCAATTCCACTTATATTTACCTTTTTTTTTTTTTTTTTTTTTAACTTAAAAAGATCTGACATGTTAAATAAAGCAGATTACAGGCCTATTTTTCCTTAGTCATAATTTCACCCTTGTGGGGTAGGAATTTTTCATTCTGCTTTTTTCATTGATATTGTTGCAGGAATCAAGGGACAGGAGAGACCAATGGATGGGACAAGAGAATTTATTTAGGTGCACACTGGCCCAGCAGATTAACATCCAAAGGCTGAGCCCCAAACAAAGCCAGGGCTTGACTTTTATACACGCATTTGAAAGGGGGTTGGGCAGCTTGATGGCGCTAAACCTGTAGGGCAGGCAAGCACGTTTACAGAAGCAGAACGAAGGCAGTTTGTTAAACAGTGACAGATTTTGCAACCTAAACATATCTTGTCACCTTACTGTGCCACCCAGAAGGGGAAAAACAGGAACTTACAAAACTTGCAAAAATAATTATGAGAATGGTAAGGCGGAAGGGAGAAATTGAAAGAGGAGAAAACTTGTTTTTCTCATCCTTGCTCCGCGATGGGAGGGAGAGGCTCTGGAGCCCATCCCTTAAGGGCTCTGGCTCTGCAGATACTGCTATCGAAGTCCTGCCAGAGCCCTGTCTATTGCTGGGCCTTGGAGTGAGTCAGCCTAGTACAAGAAAACTTGTTTTTCTTTGTATCTTCTGCTTCAAATATGTTTTTAAAACATATAAAAAAGCTATTATACTGTAGGAAGTTATACACATATGTGTATGTGTGTTAGTGTATCTTGCATAACTCTGTATACTGTGAAGGGAGGAGAGGGAGATGGGAAGGAGAGAAGGAGGATAATATGCTAACAGTTGCGATGTTTGGGGTAGAAGAGTTGTAAGTGTTCTATATGTGGTAATTGCAGCTGTTTTGTAGAGTTGAAACCATTTCAAAATGAACAAAATAGTATAATGGCAATAAAATGATTGAATGTGTGTTTGAATGAAATACAATGCATGATGGAGTGCAGAAATGGGAGTGAAAATAAACAACAGAATATGAGGAGCACTCATGTTTATGAAAAAAAGTTGGAATGCAGGGAAAGTAATATGAAATTACACAAACAAGAATATTTATCAAAATAGAGGACTGCAAGAGATTTTCTCCAAAACAAGAACGTAATACAAGTTATAGAATTCTACTAAGATTTCATATGAAACATTGGCAGATGATAACCTTGATAATATTAATCTGTATTTCTATTTTTTCACTTGATCCCTTAATGTGTTTTACAGGTATGGATCTAGGGAAAAAAAAATGAAGGAAAATTCTTTAATACTTCATCAGAATAGAGACATATCTGACAATAGCTCATGAAAACCAGTGCAATTGTGTAATATTTCTAATTCCAAAAAGGGTATGACATGTGGTTTACAGGGAAACTTTAATAAAATAGATGATTTATCACCTTTCAGTATGTCATTTATTAGATTAGTTTTCAGAAATGAGATATTGGAGTTTCTTCACCTCTTTAAAAAGCACAGAAGCAGAGATAATGTCCTTTTC
This sequence comes from Papio anubis, assembly GCF_008728515.1. Lineage (NCBI taxonomy): Eukaryota > Metazoa > Chordata > Mammalia > Primates > Cercopithecidae > Papio > Papio anubis. The sequence goes on from NC_044990.1 coordinate 34,405,964, forward strand.
CTTTTCTACCATTGACGAACTCCAAGTCAATCTTTAATATTTAACCAGTAATTATTTTTCTAAGATTTTCCTGGTTCAGTTTGACTGAGTTCTCCATGTGCTGCTCCGCTGCATGTCTCTGTACCTGTAATGTAGCACAGATTGCATTGAAGTGACAATATTCCCACACTTCACTGCAAGTTTCTTAAAGATAGATAACAGGGATAAGCTCAGACATTAGAATACAGCTGACGCATAGTAAGCGTTGAAAGCTTGAGGAGTGAAAGAGTGAACAGAAAATGAATATCTAACACACTGCTCCATTTATGGTCTTTCAATCAATAAAACATGTTGACTGATCCTAAATTGATTTCAATTATGAGCAAATAATGCCCCAAAGAGAGAGAGCGGCACTGTTAACTCTCTACTTCTCACGTTAAATAGCATTCTTGTTCTGTAAGTGAGAATATAAATGGTACTCTGACCTTCTCAAAAAAAGAAAGAAAGAAAAACACTACAATATGTTAGCTTGATTTGTGGTTTTGTCTCTTGCTCAAAAACTGACATTCAATGTCTGAGACAGAATAAGGAGGGTATGGGGTCAGAAAAATTGAGATGCTTGTATTTTTGCTTGCCAACTAAGGAACGCAATGTTCTAGAAAAAGATGAAAGAACAATGTAGCAAATATTTATTTGGCCAAAAAAATATAATGTTAATAATTAAATCTAACCCCAATTAATTTTTTAAATAAATTATTAGTTAAATATAAACTTGAAGAATATTTAAACTTCAAGTGACTGATGGTAGTATTTTTGTAAGTATTTCAATTTAGTACTACTCTATTATACTTTGATATAATTGTTTTATGACTCAGAAAGTTCTGTAGATGTGTGTAAAGCATTTTATTTATAATTATTATAATATTTGTAATGCCTGAATTTATGAAACAACATTTCATCTGGGGAGAATCTCGAGCATGCAGTTCTCGAATGCAGTCTACATTAATATATGATAAATGTTAAAAGTCAAATAGTAAAATTTCATGTTGTTTCTCAGATATACTGCTGTTGAATTAAAAATATCATCATCTTAAACTGCATAGAACTCATCAAAATTCAGAAAATATAAACATGTTTTCAGAGGGGGAGGAGGATAACAATAAAAGTAGTTAACAAATTAGACAAAATTCTAATGCTGTATGTTTGGGCAATTATTCTATTAGTTTTTCATATAAATTTTTTATTTTTATTAGTAAAAATTTTAAGTATTACTTGCTTAAAATATGATCATGTAAGAAAAACAAAAAAGCAAAGAAAAAGATTCAATAATCAGAACTAATAAGAAAGCTCAGTATGAGGAGCAATTGTGAGATCAAAACATTTAAACAATTTTTTAAACACTAGTTTTAAGAGACTCTACGGTATAGCATGAAAAATATTTTTGAAATTTGAGTGATTTTTACAACATCCAAGTACATTTTCAAAGAAGATAAATAGTGGGTACATACCTCCCATTAATCAGGACATATTAAAAGTAAAATAAGTTTCACGGAGTGTTGTTTTCATTTCTAGATTTTACATTATTCATTAAGCCACAGACAATTCATAAGAGAAGAAATACAATGTTTTATAGAATTAATGTTATATAATTTTGTTAAACATATTATATAACAGTGTTTCTATTTGTATTTTCACTGTTGAAGCTCTAATTGAAACTTTGTTGTAACAGAGCATAGGAGAATTGATTTTCTGTGCAAATGAATGTCTTGTATTATTATAGGATTGTGGATTACAGGAATATACACATTTGCCAAAATTATCAAAATAAATGCTCAACACGTGTATATTTCACTGTATGCAATGAGGCCTTAATTTTGAAAAGTCAAAAAAACATGGAGCACATATCAGAAGTTGTTGCTTATTTACTCAAAAGAGTATACATGGAATTCAGTGATAAAAAGTTCCCAAGACTAAATTATGAAGGCAGGAGTGATAGATTTCTTATATAGAGTAAATTCCAATTCTCCTGCTTTGTACCCAAGTACAAAAATTAAGGTTTCATTTACCAACAATGCGCTTGTATTGATTCTGTAACTTTCTCTTTATATATAAATAATTAGGTCCCTGATGATAATGCACTTTCTATTAAATTCACCCTAATATTTTAAGAGTAACAATACATTGTAAATTATTAGAAATATACTTAATTCGAGTTGGGATATACATGACTTTAAACTCAAAATGATATTTTTACAATAATAAAGTATAAATGAATTTTTAAATGTTTTCATTTTCACATCTGCTCTATTTAAAGCCACTAGTGAAAACTCCTAGATACAAGGTGAAATATGACAATATATTAAATTAGAATATGAGATACAGTAAAACCATTTTTAGTTTTATTAAGATTGTTACATTAGGTGTCAAAACAATACCAGCAAAATTTTAAAATAATGAGCAATGTAGATCAAACATGATAAATTGTCTTCCAAAAGAGAATGCTAAAAAAATAGAAAACAAATTCCCTATGAAAATAAATGCACATTTAAACAGAAAAAATTGTCAACATAGCCCAACTTTATGTGATCTCTGTAATTTCACACATCATGACTGATAGATGGCATATGATATTTGACATAGGAAGAATTTGAAATGAAGAATCCAATCTAGCAAGCAATATTGTAAGAAAACATAAGCAAACTGCTTGCTGAGCCAATGTATTTTATTTTCCAATAATTAAAATAAAAATTATACTACGAATTTGTATTTTCAAAAAATTTGCATGGATACACAGTAGGTATATATGTTTATGAGTTACATGAATTTATTTGATACAGGCATACAATGTATAATAATCAAATCAGAGTAAATGGGGAATACAGCACCTCAAGCATTTATCCTTTGTGTTACAATCTAATTATACTTTTAGTTATTTTTAAATGTACGATAAATTATTATTGACCATAGATACTCTATTTTGCTATCAAGCACTAGATCTTAGTCATTCTATCTAATTATTATTTTGTACCTGTTAACCATTCTTCCCACCTTCACCAATTACCCTTCCCAGCCTCTGTTTACCATCATTCTACTCTTTATCTACATGAGTTTGTTTTAATTTTTAGATTCACACATAAGTGAGAACATGCAAAATTTGTCTTCCTGTGCCTAGCTTATTTCACTTGACATAATGACCTCCAGTTCTATCTATGTGGTTTCAAATGACAGAATCTCTTTTTTATGGCTGGATAGTATTCATCATGCATGTGCACCATATGTTCTTTATCCATATGTCTATTGATGGACATTTACATTGCTTCCAAATCAGCTATTGTGAATAGTCCTGCAATAAACATGGAAGTGCAGATATCCCTTTGATATACTGATTCTCTTTCTTTTGGGCATATTACCCACCAGTGAGATTGCTGAATCATGTGATAGTTCTATTTTTAGTTTTTGGGGAATCTCCAAATTGTTCTCCATAGTTATTGTGCTAGTTTACATTCCCATCAACAAGGTATGATGGTTCTCATTTTCCACGTCCTCACACACATTTGTTATGGCCTGTCTTTTGGATAAAACCAATTTAAATGGGATGAGATGATATCTCACTGCGGTTTTGATTTGCATTTCTCTAATGATTAATGATTCGGCACCTTTTCACATACATCTTTACCATTTGTATGCTTCTTTGAGAAATATCTGTTCATATCTTTTGCCAATTTAAATAATTATAAATTATTATATTTTTACATACTGAGTTTTTGAAGCTTCCTATATATTCTGGCGATTAATCCCTTGTCAGATGGGTACTTTGCAAATATTTCTTTCCATTCTGTGTTTACTTTGTTGTTGTTTCCTTTGGTGTGCAGAAGCTTTTTAACTTGATGTGATCCTATTTGTCTATATTTGCTTTGCTTGCCTGTGCTTGTGAAGTATTACTCAAGAAAACTTTGCCCAGTCCAAGGTTCTGGAGAGTTTCCCCACTTTTATTTTAGTAGATTCATAGTTTGAGATCTTAAATGTAAGTATTCAATCCATTTAATTAGATTTTTGAATAAGGCGAGACACAGTCTATTTTCATCATTTTGCATATGGATATACAGTTTTCCCAGCAAGATTAATTGAAGAGACTGTCCTTTCCCCAGTGTATGTTCATGGCATCTTCAATGAAAATTAGTTTACTGTAGATTTATAGATTTATTTCTGGGTTCTCAATTCTGTTTCAATGGTCTATTTGTCTCTTTTTAGGCCAATCCATGATGTTTTCGTTATTATAGCGCTGTAGTTTAACTTGAAATCAGGTAATGTGATGTCTACAGTTTTGTTCTTTTTGCTTAGGATTGATTTGGCTATTCTTGATCTTTTGTGCTTCTATATAAATTTTAAGATTTTTTATATTACTGTGAAGAATGTTGTTAGTGTTTTTACAGGGATTGCATTGAATCTGCAGACTGCTTTTGGTAGAATGAACATATTAACAACACTGATTCTTCCAATTCATGAACATGGAATATCTTTCCGATTTTTTGTCCTCATCAACTTTTTGTCTCAATATTTTATAGTTTTCATTGTAGAGATCTTTCACTTCATTAAGTTTATTCCTAGTATTTTAGTTTATTTGCAGCTGTTATAAATGAAAAAAATTTGATTTATTTTTCAGATTGTTTGCTGTTGGCATATAGAAATGTTAATCATTTTGGTACATTGATTTTTCATCCTACAGCTTTACCAATGTTTATCAGTCCTAATAGTGTGTTGATGGCATGCTTAGGTTTTCCCAAATATAAGGATAGCTTGACTTCTTTTCCAATTTGGATGCCATTTATTTCTTTCTCTTGTCTGATTGCTCTAGCTAGAACTTCCATTACTATGTTGAATAACAGTAGCTTAAGTGGGCATTCTTGCCATGTTCCAGGTCTTAGAGGAAAGGCTTTCAGTTTTCCCCTTTCAACATGATACTACCTGTGGGTCTGTTGTATATGGTTTTTATTGTGTTATGTTCCTTCTCTATTCGTTTTCTTGAGGACTTTTATCATGAAGTTTTGTTAAATTTTATCAAATGCTTTTTCAGCACCAATTGAAATGATCACATGGTTTTAGTCCTTCATTCTGTTGATATTATGTATCACCTTGATTTGAATATGTGAGCCATCCTTGCATCTGTGGAATAAATCGTACTTGGTCAAGATGAGTGATCTTTTTATTGTGTTTTTGAATCATAGTTGCTAGTGTTTTGTTAGATACTTTTGCATCAATGCTCATCAAGGATATTGGCCTGTAGTTTTCCTGTCTTGATGTGTCTTTGGTGTTGGTATCGGGGTAATAGTGGCTTCACAGAATAAGTTTGGAAGTATTCCCTCCTCCTCTATTTTTCAGAATAGTTTTTAGTAGGTTTGGTTTCAGTTCTTTAAATATCTGGTAACATTTAGTAGTGAAGCAATTGGATCCCTGGCTTTACTTTGCAGGAAAACTTTTTATTATGGCTTTGATCAATATGGTCTTTCTGAAAGAAGGAGGATTGATGGAGGCTTCTATTTGGTCATCTTGTTCTGTCTTCTCTTCCTATGACTTAGCATAGGATAGGAAGAATAGCAATATATATTTCAAAAGGCCGATAAAAGAACACTATCATTTGCTAATTTTAATTTGCTAATTTTAATTAGCAAATGTATATAAATTAGAATAAAGTGAAATTTACTTTTTGGTCAAATGTTTAAAAAGGTCAATTTAAATTAGTGGACAATTTAAATCATAAAGCTTTTGAAGGCATGTAATTTGTATAAAATTTAAAAACTGTTATTTTCAAATAATTTCTTTTGATCAGTAAATTGTTATTTACTTAAATTCTAAGAATATTAATGTTATATTTATTTATTTAACTATTATTCATTGATAACTTATAATAGCTAAATATGTTGAATGAATGAATAATTAGATGTTTTAAATGTATTAAAATGCTTGCATTTTGTTGAGTAGTTTGTAAGGATTAACCTCTGCAATTAGTTAAATATGTTTGTATTTTTTTATCTGAATCGCCATTTACTTCTGAGTAGGTTGTTTTATTCCTTAGATCTCTTTTTGATTACATAAGATAAAGAATAGCAATATATATTTCAAAAGACTGATAAAAATATCAAATAAAATATGTAATATTTCTAGGCAAGTGTGTGGCTCATGGTAGTAGATTAATTAATGCAATTATCTTTGACACTACTATTTTTTCAAAACCATGTGAGGATCCTTGAAAACACTATCATCCTAATTTTTAAATATGACTAATATCAAATAATTTGTCTTGAATATTGTGTATACAGTGTTTAATTAAACATGAAATAAATGAACATACAAATGCACTATAGACAATTAATATCTTAAGTCATAAAAAATGCTAGTCAACATAAGAAATCTATATGTAGCATTTGCATACTGGAATTATGTTTCTTTAAATGTGTTTATGAGTTAGTAGAGTTATTTTGTCAAAAATGTGATTAAAAACCATGAGATTAAGTCATATGATTTAATATCAATGTTTGCATTTCAATAGTGACATAGTTAAGCGAAAATATCTTAGCTTATGAATACAAATGACAGGAGATCTAGTATTAAACATTACCATTTGTTGTCAAAATATTGTATTATTATCATTTTCAAAACCTTCGATACATTATTTCCCAGCTATTTCATGTTTCTTTGATCTTCATCTCTGATTTATGATTACAGTAAACTATGCTTATCTTTCAATCTTTGATACTATAGTACATAATAATTTGAAAGTAATATTTTTCACAGATTCACTGGTATAGAGACAAGGTTCAATAGGGCTCATTTATATAAAATGTGCATTTGCTTCTGTTGATTAATAGCCAAGTATAGACTATATCTTTCTTCATACCACTTCCATTTTCATTTGTAACTGAGATTTCATGAGATAGTCAATAAATACAATTTACATAAAATAATACTTCAAAGCAGATGCTTAGATGTGAGTATAATAGTTTATATTATATTGCTTCTGTCCAGATAAGTAGTCTTATCTCTCATCTTTTTTTTTTTAAAGCATATTGACATGAACAGGAAAATTATTCCAAATACATTCATCATCACACATGTTTTAAAACCTAACTGTAAGATATTTGAAGATATCAGATGCAATTTTCTTAGTCCATTTTCCCTTACATTAACTTTTAAAATAGGAATTATGATAGGTTTCTTAAAGTATACTGCTGTTTTGCTAATGTGAAGAAGTTATAAATCTTATACTCTTTGAGAAAAACAATTGGTAAACACAATTTTTATTCAATCAACTTCTTTAAAATTGTGCTCTGCAAGAAAGAGTTCCAGAAATATTACATAAAATTTGTCTGTCTTTTGAATTCACATACGTAGATAACTTCTAATTTTATTATATATTAAATTTTTAAAAAACATTTTCAAACGTGAGAATTTGACACATTAAAAATAGAATCAATGTGATAAATAAAATCACCTGCTTTATCTTGCATTCCATAATGACAACTTTTGGTTACATGTATTAAGAACTGTGACAAATTCTGCCAGACAGAGTACTATATGTAAAGAGAAAAGAAGAGTTGAAGGAGCAAGTTAGTTTTTCATCTTAGTGTGTCTTCTCATGCACATTACATTTACTACATATGAGGATTAGTCTTCACTTCATAAACTGGGAATTATAATGACTGTCTCTCCTCATTCATAGGGACACCATAAAGATGAATTAATGCATACCAAAACGTTTTGTAAGTCCAGAGTTAATGTAAATACAGGATGTTATTGTTTCTAAGGTATTGATCAGAAAAGAAACAGTACAAAGTGGATTCTACTATAAACCTAACTATATTGGTGATTTCTAATGCCTTAATATGATGACATTTATAAAATCTATTTGATATCAGTGTTTTCTATCACTAGGATCTTAATTCCTAAGGAGAGGTTTATTAATCCAAACCTGTTGATCTTTCTGTTTACAATGACCTACTAATAAGCAGAATTTTATTCTGCATCCTATTATGTTCTAAGCCCTTTGGATCTAATGTTATAATTATGTTTGTAAACCAGCTGGTCACAATGATTAAAAAGATGTTGAAGTGAAGTCTGGCCTTAGGAACATTTTCACACTAATTCCAGCTGTCAAAGCACAATCTTTGGTACCAAGCAGGATATGCCACTGTTCCTATGGTGAATAATTATAAACCATATTAGAATAGCATAGAAAAAATACAATTTTAGAATGTAAATTGAAATATGATAGTAAATAGGCTACTTAATAGCAAATTAACCACATATTAGAAGTAAAATAGGTGCTAAATATATTTCATTACTTATATTAATTTATTTAAAATATATTCATTGAGAATTTATAGTAGCTAAATGGACTATTAAATTAAGTGTCATGTAGGCATTCTCCTCTAATTTAATGAAGAAACCAAAAATCATATTAACAATGAGGCAAAACATTACATAATAGTGTGTTTAATATATATATGAGCAAATAGGAGGAACTTCTACATAAAGAGATAAAAGTCAAAAAAGTCTTCTCAGAAAAAGAACTATTTGACTTTTAAAACTAAGGAGCAATTAACACAATGAAGGGAAAGGTCAGAGGGAAAATATGCTAGAGGGAACAAAGGTCTGAAACACTTGGCATATTTAAAGAAATGTTACTTCATATGTTTAATTTTTATAATCATTTCATCCCCTTCTGTTAAAATTAAAATAAATTAGATTTAATGCTTCTAGATATAATATATATAAGAACATCATTCATACTTTCAAAACAGGTAAGCATTCTTTATTTTATAATTTGTCTGAGCTCACAGAAAGTGTATTTTGTTGAGAGTAGTTAAAACAAAAAGTAATGTAATCACATTGACTTAAAAGTGGTTATGTTTATGCCAACTCAATCTATTTTTTTCTTTTAGTGGTAAATACACCATCCTTTTAAATTCTCCTACTGTGTCATGCAAAACAAAATTATACTAAATAAAGGAAATTATTTTAGTGGTATAATTTACAGTTATGAATCTTTTTCTTCTTTATTAGTTCATATGTGTGTTTTTCCTTTTTGCTTTTGTTTGTTTTGCACCTTGAGATTTTATTATCAGGTTATTTTTAGAATATTACGTGCTGTTGAATGATGTCATGTATTATCTTTACTTTTTTTAACTTGAGAAGGGTTTTTTTCTCTCTAAAGTTCAGAAACAATTAGATTCAATAATAACTCATTTCAGTTTGTGTGCATCAACACAGGCAGGAATTTAGGATTTTATGGCTCTTTGAAATATGACTTTCTGTAACAGACTTTTAGAGAATTCTACATTCTATTAGTGAACATAGAGGCATTTGTCAACTCTTTGTTACTTCCATATAATACATTGATTTTTTATTGGAGCATAATAAATAAATAAAGAGATGGACTTGTATTTATGGTTTTCATTCATCAAAAATGGAATTCATTTTATTCTGAAAGTATCTATGCACATTTTGGAGACATGAAGGATTTAGAAATTTGGAAGCTATGAAGTAGATAGCTATAGCAAAGTTCCCACTACCAATCATTTTGTCATAAATTATCACAGTCAAAGGTTAGAGGAAAGAATATACAAGCCAGGGTTTGTGGCAGAAAATTAAAGTTTGTGGTTATAGACATAGTTATAAGATATTTATATCAGAATCCTTTTGCTTTATCACAATTTTATTTAGGCAAATCTTATTGAATTACATTTTAGATGTATTACAATAGGTAATTTAAAAATTGTATGGGTTCATTGATGTCACAGAGATGATGAATAAGGCAGCTCCAAGATTTGTTTCCTACATTGAAGCAACTTTTCACATGACATAAAATAACCAAATCAATTTTTGGAACTATAGAAGGTAATCAGATACTTATAGGAAACAGGGTAGTACCTATTAACAATTAGGTTACTAAATGTTAATAAGAAAGCATTGATATATATATGCACTAAACAACACAGCCCAAAATATACTAAGCAAATATTGACAGAATTGAAGGGAGAAATAGGCAGGTATATAATAGCAGTTAAAAATGGTACCATATGTCTTTCATTAATGGATAGACATCTAGATGGAAAATAAAGAAAAATTGAGAGCTTGAAAACTATTGTAGATAAACTAGACCTAACAATAACATATAAAACACTTTAGCCAACAACTGAAGAATACACATTTTTAAAGTGCATATGGAATTACAGCCAGATAGGCCAGATATTAAGTTACAATAAAAGCTGTCAACATATTTAAAAATTGATATTATACTAAGTATAATTTCAGACCACAATGGAAGAAATCTAGAAGTTAAAAACAAAAGGAAAACAGGAAAATGTACAAATGTTGTGTAAACCACACACTGTTAAATAATCAATGGGTAAAAACATTTATAAAAATAAGTAGAAAATACATAAAGACAAAAATATAGCATACCAAAACTTATGGGATGCAGTGAAATCAATGTTCAATGAGAAATTTAGAGCTGTCAATGCCCACATTAGAAAAAAAAATCTAAAATCTATAACATAATTTTACACTTCGTAGAACTAGAAAATGTATAGCAAACTGAAATCAAAGCTGAGAAATAAAATAATAAGGATCAAAGAAGAGAGAAAAGAAATAGATTATTTTTAAAAAATAAGTTTGGGAGAATTAATACAACTAAGATTTGTTCTTTAAAAAGATTAATAAAATTGACAAAACTTTAGCTAAATATTAAGAAAATAGAAAAAAGAAATAACTAAAAGCAGACATGAAAGTAGAAATATTACCTCTAAGCTTACAAAAAGGATTATAAAAGTACTATAAACAATTATATGTTAATAAATTAATTAACTAAGATCAATTTGATAAATTTAGAAACACAATTGTTACCTATCGGAATCAAGAAAAAATAAAAAAACTCAACACCTTATAAAAAGTAAAGCAGTTGAATCTGCAACTGTACACATCCAAACAAACAAAATGTCCAGGGACAGATGGCTTCACTTTAAATGCTACCAAACATTTAAAGATAAATTAACAATACCTCTCAAAATCTTCAAAAGATCTATAAAAATGGACCACTTTCCAACTCATTTTATGATGTCAGCATTACTCTGATTCCAAAGCCAGAAAACTAAATCACAAGATAAAATTACAGACCAATATCCCTTATGAATATAAATTTTTAAAATCTAAATAAAACATGATGAAATAAACCTACCAGAATATCTTTTGAAAGTATACAGAAAGTACAGTTTAGCCCAGGAATGCATGGGCAGTTCAACGTAAGAAAATAATCACTGTGATGCATCCCATTAGTAAAAAAATATTTTAAAACACCCATGAAAATCTAAATTGAAGCAGAATAGGCATCTGACAATATCCAACACTCTTCCATGATAAAAATACTTAGAAAACTAGAAATAGAAGAGAAATTCTTCAACATAATGAAAGGCTTTTACTAAAAAGCAGAGCTAACATCATATTCAACGGTCAAGGGCTGATAGCTTCTTCCTAAAGATAAGAAAAAGACAAAATAAACCCTTACAACTTTGCTAATCAATCTCATGTTGGAAGTTGTAACCAGAACCATTTACATATTTAAAAAATAGTTATACAAACTGCAAAAGGAAATGTAAAACTATATTCATAGATGACTTGCTCTTATATATAGGATATTCCACAGAATCCACAAAAAAGATGCCAGGCTGATAAAACCAATTCATCTATGTGGCAGAGTATGATATTAACATGCAAAAAGTAGTTGCATTTGAACGTGTCCACAAAGAATATAATTGAAAAGGAAATTCAGCAAACAATTCTATTTACAAAAGCATTCAAAAGCATTAAAACAGCTAGCATTAAATGACAACAAGATTGGTAAGACTTAAAATTAAACAAACAAACAAACAAAAAACCTGGCCAGGGGTGGTGGGTCACCCCTGTAATCTCAGGACTTTGGGAGGTTGAGGCGGGTGGATCACCTGAGGTCAGGAGTTCAAGACCAGCCTGACCAACATGGCTAAACCCCATCTCTACTAAAAATACAAGATTAGCCTGGCATGGTGGAATACACCTGTAGTCCCAGCTACTCAGGAGGCTGAGGTAGGAGAATCTCTTGAATCTGGAAGGCAGAGGTTGCATTGAACAAAGATCATGCCACTGCACCAGAGCGAGAATCCTTCTCAAAACAAACAAACAAACAAACAACAACAACAACAACAAAAAACAGAAAAAACTACAAAACTTTGCTAGAATGAATTAGCAAACAAAACAAATGGAAGGGATCCCAATTTTATGAATTAGAAGTTGTAATATTGTTATGATAGCAAGAAATCCAGAGCAACGAACACATTTAACATAATTCCTATCAACATTCGAATACTATTATTTTTGCAGAAATAGAAAAACCAACTCTCAAATTTATATGGAATTATAATGGGCAAAAACAATGTTGTAAAAAAAGGCAACATTAGAGATCTCAGTTTTCCCAGTTTCAGAACTTACTACAAATGTTCTGAAAACAGAACATTATGAGGCTGACATAGGGATAGACATAAAACCTAATGGGAGAGAATTCAAAATTCAAAAATAAACTTATAAGTCCAAAATTGACTATTTTTTAAAGAGTCCCAAGACAACTTAATAGGGGAAAATATTCTGTTCAATGAATAATGTTTAGACAGCTGAATTTTCACATATAAAAGAATAAAGATTTAACCATATTTCACACAATATACAAAAATCAATGTGAAATGTATCAATGACCTAACTATAAGAGCTGGAAGTATAAAACCATTGGAAGAAAATATATGACATATATATATGAAAATATATGACATGGATAAATTTTCATGACCTAGATTTAGGCAATTACATTTTAGATATGACACCAGAGGCATGAGAAACAACAACAAAAAATGGATAAAAGAAAACATTTACAAACAATATGTGTGATAAGGTTAAATTTTTCAGAATATAAACAGAGTTAGTACAAATTAACAACAACAACAAAAAAAATCCAAACAACTAATGGGAGGAGAAATTAGCTGTTTCTCCAAAGAAGATATCAACTTCCCAAAAACACATGAAAAATGCTCAATGTCATTTGTCAACAGGAAAACTCACATCAAAGCCATGATGAAATACCACTGTTCATTAACTAGAAATTTTAGAATATTTTTTCCAAAATAGAATATAACAAATGGTGAGAGTGTGCAAAAAATTGTAAGCTTCACCTATTGCTGGTAGGAATGTAAAATGAAGTAGCCACAGTGGAAAACAGTTAGGTTTAAGACAATAAACATAGAATTACCATTTGTCTCAGCAAATTCACACATAGATCAATACCTGAAAGAAAAAAAAAAAAAAAATAGGCCAGCTCCAGTGGCTCATACTAGTAATTCCAGCTTTGTGAGGCAAAGTCAGGAGGCTTGCATGAGCACAGGAGTTCAAGACTAGACTGGGCAACATGGCAGGTCTCCGTCTCTACAAAATAAAACAAAAGTTAGTCAGACTTGGTGGTACTCACCTGTCATCTCAGCTACTGAGGAGGCTGAGGTGAGAGAATCATGTAAGCTTGGGAAATCAAGGCTGCAATGAGCCATGAACATGACACTACACTCCAGCCTAGGTGACAGAGCAAGACCCAGTCTCAAAAAATTATATATATATATAAATCCAAACAGTATACTTGTAGGTGAATGTTCATTGCACCATTAGTTACCATAGTCAGAAGATAGAAACAACTGAAGTGTCCATCAAAAGCTGAATGGTTAAGTGAATTTTTATGTATATACAATAAAACATGAAGAAGTCATAAAAAGAATGAAATTTTAATACATGCTACAACATGAATGAACCTTGAATGAAATAGCCTCTATACAAAAATAACATAATCCTATAGAAAAATCTCTAATGATTCATACAAAAATTGCTACAGCTAGGAAATGAATGCAGCAGAGTTGCAAGATACAACACCAAACACCAAAATCACTCATGCTTTTAAACATCAGCAGTAAACAATCTGGAAAGGAACTCAGAAAGCAATTCCATTTATAACAGTATTTAAACAGCTAAAATTACTAAATTTAAATTTAACAAAGCAGGTGAAAGACTTGTGCACTGACAGCAACAAAATATTGCCCAAAGAAATTAAAGAAAACCTAAATAAACAAAAAGACAACTCATGTTCATGGATTAAATGACTTATTGTTAAGATGGCAATGATACACAAAGCCATCTTGAGATAGAAATTGTTACATAATTAGCAACAGATGATGGTTACACAGCATTACGAATGTATAAAACGGTAGTAAATATTCACATGCATTGGGAGTTATACCTGATGTAAATGACGAGTTGATGGGTGCTGACGAGTTGACGGGTGCAGCACACCAACATGGCACAAGTATACATATGTAACAAACCTGCACGTTATGCACATGTACCCTAGAACTTAAAGTATAATAAAAAAAAAAAAAGAAAAAGAAAATAAAATGGGTAATGATACGTATTAATATGTAAATTTCAACTCAGTTTAAAAGGAGATGAAATAAATTGGCATTGGATCATTTTTTCAGTTACCTATCTCCTAAAATTTATGAAGTCTGTTAGTGTTGCAGAAGCACAATATTAACTAAAGCACTGATACATAGAATGCATAACTCATAATAAAATATAGGATATTCTGCCATAGCTCCTCTTCATTTTTAACATTTTCAGGACTGTGCATGATGCTTGATAACCCTTGTTTGATCTCTTCTTTCTTATAAATACTTTTCTCTAAGTAGAAAGTTTTAGAGCATTAAAAATGTATGCTGTATTTATATTTAATCATATTTTGTTGATATAGATGAAAAGTTACGTATCATCTTACGTAGTATTTATGAATTGTACAATTTTATGTCTGATAATCACATACTGAACAATATTGGGTAAACATTTTGGATTTAATTGCACAAATGTAGAGATTTATTAGAGGAAGATAAATGTTTACATCTGAACTAGTAATGAGTGATGAGATGCTATGAACTTCTGGGAAAAATATACCTGAATACAGTTATTCCATAAGGCACAATTACCTACAGGTAAGTGTTTTGTTTGTTTGTTTGTTTCTAATGGTTTGTTTCTGTTGTTATATTGATGGTTGATAGCAAATTGGTAGCCACTATGGTCTGTGTCCCTCCCAAATTTATATGTTGAAACTTAGTTACCAAAGTGATGGTATTAGAAGATGAGGCCTTTGGGAGGCAATTCGATTTTGAAGGCTCATTAGCAGCTTTATGAAAGATGTCTCAGAGAGTAACCTTACCTCTCCCACCATGTGACAATGCAAGGAAAAGAGGTCATCTACAAATCAGAAAGAGAGCCCTCACTAGGTACTAAATCTGCCAGTGACTTCATCTTGGAATTTGTAGCCTTGAGAATTGTGAGAAATATATTTCTGTTGCTTATAATTCACTTCGTTTGTGGTATTTTGTTATAGCAGCCTAAATGAACTCTGTTAAGAAAAAGCTAAAAAGACACAATAATAATATGGTTTCAATGATAAAAAGATTAAAAAATTATTCTCCTCTACTCCCAGTTTGATATGAGATATAAACTGCTCCGATCATGAAAACAGAAGAGAAATTATCAATAAAAATGTTCAAAAAAACTTGGTCCAGATTTTTCATTGCCTCATTTAATCTTGAGATGCCAAACTTTAGACTACCTTTTCAGTAAATTACCATAAAAATCTATCTATCTATCTATCTATCTATCTATCTATCTATCTATCTATCTACCTATCTATCTATCTATCAATTATCTTTCTATGTATCACCTATCTAACTTTAATGAAAATATTAGGTGACAAATAATAAAAATGCAGATACATTAAATAGAAAAATAGATCAGTATAATGTTTTTGATTTTGTATAAATCTTTTTGGAGAGTACATTTTGAAAAAATGTTAAGAAATATATTTTTTGCTTTTAAGAGAATTTGGTAAAGTATATAACGTGCTCCTTGGATGTTTATGATAATTACTTTGGTAAGTTATTTTACTAATAAATTACTTAGAAAATAATAAAATTGAAATTCAGGTTTTATTTTATCTAAAAAAGGAAATATAAAAGTCTAAGAAATAGTTACATTTTATGAATTTAAACAAAATCGAGAATTAAAGTATATTTCTCCTTATGTTAAAGTCGTATGCTATGTCTTAGGAATAAATGTTATGAGACATTAAATAACTATTGAAATAGCATTTTTATTGATATATATTTAACAATTTATTTCTATTAAGAAAGCAGAATTTCATGAATTACAACACATGTACATAAAATACAAATGTTCCAAAGGAATTGATTGGTTTCACATGAATGAACATTTCACCCATCTAGTGAGTAGTTTTTATGTCGTCTGAATTTTTCCCTAAGGGCTTGAAAAATAATGCTACTGAACAAACTAAATTATATTCCCTCATCTCAACATCATTAGAATAATGTATTTGACAATAATATAGTTCATATAGCACAAGAAGTAACAAATATGATGAAACATACAGACATCACATGCAAACATACACACACTCATAGACACATGCACATATTTTCCATGTACCATCACAGAATTTTCAGTGGATATGTTTTTTTTCTGCTGCTAAAGAATGAACCATGCACCCCACCCCTAATTTTTCTGTCTCATTTCCTTTAATCATCATCTGCCCTCAATGTTTAATTGCTCCATTTTCACTGACTTTCCTCCTTTGCCTACAACATATTCTAAAACCTAATAAACTAATGACATATTGAAATCGGCAGAAAAATGGAACACACAACTTCTGACATTTCATTACCTACTAAGGTCCAGAAATATGATGTCTGTTTCTTCATCTCTCACACAGTCTTTGACCCATCAAAACCTAGGTACACTTTTTTTTTTTATATGTGGCTATGTGATGTGGGGATAAACACAAAAGCATGCATGCAATAGAAAGTTTCTGGAGTAAACTTACTCCACCTATGCTGTATCCATCAATTCCCCCACATACTCATAGTGACAGAGAGATTGAGTTTTTTGACTATTGGCAGGGGTAATAGAAAGAAAGATAAAGATATATTTTCTAAAATGTAAAAACTCACGAGGCACTCTGCTGATGAGAATGCTTGTATCAATTCTTTTCTAACTGTCTATGTAGAAGAAAATTTGTTTTTTTTAATATGGCCCAAAATATCACTTTTTAAAAATACAATAAAGGCAATAATATAAAAATAAAAAAGGACATCAAATAAAAACTATTGTTTTTTTATTGTCAACAGATACAAAAGTTTTCTGTTAAATTGTTTTCAATATATCTATAAGCTGTTATCCTCAATTTCAGTACTTATGTCTCAAACTATGACCTAACATTTATCAGATAAGCATGGGTCCAAAACCACATCTCTTTATCATTATAACCATTTTTGCTCAAAAATGACTTTACCTTGTAATGCTGAAACATTAAAAAAAATTAATGTCTGGTTTCCATTAGTTGGAATATGCAATATTCTATTTTCAATAATAGACTGAAGAGGTAGACAAAAGACCAAAAAGGAATATAAATGAACACAACTACAAATCAACTAAACCTAATCAACAACTATGGAACATTTTACATGAAAATATGTATTCTCTCCATGATAGATCATACCTTAATTGGATCATAAAACAAATCTAAATAAATTTAATGAAATTTAAAAAGATACTAATTATGTTTTCTGACTACAACTAAATAAAATTAATTGAAGATTTGGAAAATTCACAAATATATAGAAATTAAACATATTTCTAAAATATAAATATTCAATCAAGACATCTAAAAAGAGGCCAGGCAGGTTGGCTCATGCCTATAATCTCAGCACTTTGAGAGGCCTAGGCAGGTGGACCACTTGAGGTCAGGAGTTTGAGACCAGTTTGACCAACACAGTGAAATCCCATTTCTATTAAAAATACAAAAATTAGCCAGGTATGGTGGTGGGTGCCTGTAATCCCAGATACTCAGGAAGCTAAGGCAAGAGGATCACTTGAACCTGGGAGGCAGAGGTTGCAGTCAGCTGAGATAGTGTTACTGTACTCCAGCCTGGATGACAGTGCCAGACTCTGTCTCAGGGAAAAAAAAAAAAAAAAAGAAATTAGCAAATACATTTAGATGAGAGAAATTGAAAATAAAAATCAAAAAACCTTATGAGACTCACCTAAAGCAATATTTTGATGAAAAACGTATTTAATCTTGAAAAAGAAGAAAAACCTGTAGGACTCAAATGTTCAAACTCCAAAATTTACTGTGGGGACTACAGTAGTTAATACAATGTAATATTGGCATAATAAGATATAGAGATGAATGAAATAGAATTAAAACTTTAGAAATAAACTGTTACACTTATGGACAAAGGGTTTTTGACAAGGGTACCAACAAATTTCAATGAAGTAAAGAATATGTGATATGGTTTCACTGTGCCCCCACCTAAATCTTATCTTGAATGGTAAATCCCACAATTTCTATGTGTTGTAGGAGGAACTTGGTGGGATGTGATTGAATTATGGGGGCAGTTCTTTCCTGCACTGTTCTTGTGATAGTGAATGAGTCCCATGAGATGTGATGGTTTTTAAAAGCAGGAGTTTCCCTGTACAAGCTCCCTGTTCACCCGTCACTATCCATATAAGATGTGATTTGCTCCTCCTTGCCCTCTGCCATGATTGTGAGTTCATGTAGTGCTGTAAGTTCAATAAACCTCTTTATTTTGTAAATTGCCCAGTCTCAGGTATGTCTTTATCAGCAACATGAAAACAGACTAATACAATAGGCTATCTGCAAATTGTACTGAGACAACTGTTTATCCACAGACTGAAAAATAAAGTTGAATCCCTACCTCACACCATATAAAAAAAACTGCCTAAAAATGAATAGAAGCTAAATGTAAGAGTTAAAACTATCACATTCTTAAAAGCAGCAGAATAAATCCTTGTGATTTTGAATTAAGTTACAACAAAACTATAAGTTACAAAATAAATAAAATAAATTTGACTTTCTCCTAATTAAAAAATTTATCAAGAAAGTAAAAAGTGACTGCCAGAATGGGAAAAAATATTTGCAAAACATACATTTTATAAGACACTGCTATTTTACAACTAAACAATAAAAAGAAAAGTAGGTCTATTTATTTAATTATTTATTTAACATTTTATTTTCTCTTGCTTATTTTATTGTAAGAATACATGTGTCATTCAAAATATATGTTACTCAACTATTTCTGTTGTTGGTAAGGCTTTTTGTCAACAATAGGCTATTAGTAGTTCAGTTTTTGAGTAGCCAAAAGTTACACACCTAAATTATTAACTATACAGTGTTGTGGGGGAGATACCCTTAACCCCTCCATTTTGTTCAAGAGACAACTAGAATTTAAATTTATGTAGCCACGTGTGGCAAGTGGCTGCCATATTGGATAGAGCAACTGTAGTGAAAAAATTATTTTAAGGCAGTTTATATGTCTTAATTCATCTTAACATTTTGAGTACCCAGAAAGTTACTGGTGTAGCACAGGTACTCCTTAACACTTGTTGTAGTGCCTAAGTGAAGACAGCACTAAATAGCAGGATAGTGAGAATTCTTGGCCCTGCTGTAGAAGTGGCAGGGAATCTAAGTGATGTCTGTTCAGAATGCTATAACAAAATACCGTATACTGGGTAATTTACAAACAACAGAAATTTGTTGGTCAGAGTCCTGAAGATTGTGAAATCTGAGATCAAGCAGCCAGCAGATTTAGTGTCTGGTGAAGGCTCACATTCTGTTTCAAAAATGGTACCTTTTTGATACATTCTTACATGGCAAAAGGGGCAAACACACACTTTCAGGCCTCTTTTATATGAATACTAATCTTATTCATGAGGACAGAGTCTTCTAATCTAATCATCTACCAAAGGCAACACCTTAATATTATCATCTGATGATTAGGTTTCAACATATGACTTTTTAGGGGAAAGATTATAGAACTCTGTGGCAGGGAAGGCCTCCATGTTGTGCTTTCCTTTCAATGCACTGATGGAAATGTGCAGATCTTAGGGTTAGGTGATTGAGATTCAAGCTACCCACTTTCTATGTCACTGTGTGACCTCAGGCAAACCACATAGCCACATAGCCTATGGACTTCTGTTTCCTCATCTGGAAAAGGGTGACCTCTAAATGCAGCATCTAAGCATCTAACTCACAGAATTTTTAATAGGAATAAATTGAGGCCACGAATAGGAAAACAAAAGTGTGAATTATGAAGTGGTCTGTATGTATATGGGTTTTTATTAATCTTACAGATTGGTCCTGTTGGCAGATAAATATTAGAAATTAGTTATCAAACATCACATCCTCTAGACATCCCTGGCCCTAGAAATGTTGACATCTACTTGTTTCACTCCATGATGGAAAAGAAGAAAAAATAAATTCTAAGTTACTAATTTAGACTTCCCCCTATGCCTCTCATTAACAGCTCAAAGCTCCTACCGTACAACAGCCTTAGGGATGAACATGTGTGGTAGAACCTTCAAGATGTAGCTAATTCCTCTCCAAGTACAACCAGCTATGAAACAGATTCAACTCCAGTAACCCTGTGAAGGAGCATAGATTTTCATATGTCAGAGATACAATGTTAATCTCGTTCAGAGGAATCCAAACCAAATAACAGTGGTTTCTGGGGCTAAGGATATTAAGTATAATAGATTATCTGATAGTTTACTGATGATAAAGGCCAGATATTTGTCATTGTTTTGCTAGGAGACTTTATCAAAGGGAGGAAGAAAGAGTGAAAGGTCACTGGGTCTGTTCGTGCGATTATTTTCTTTATATAACTGGAGTGTCAAAAGAAATGATCCCATAAAGATCACAACAAAACAGAATACACTTTAGCACTTCAAGATGAGCCCCAAGAAGCCATCATAGTGGACTCACTGGCTTCATCTTAATTTATCATCTTGGCCCTCATAGACCAGAGCTGACTGGGTTCTCCATGCAGTCCAGGTGCAACAGGTTTTAATACAGCAAATTGTGTGGTGGGCATTGGGGATGATTACTTTTTGGAAATAAATTGTTATCATAACAATAATACTATCAATTTTTAGCACCTACTACATCCCTTAAACTGTGCATTCTATTTATCTCAGTTAACAATCCACAGAGTTAACATTATTACTATCATTTTGGAAATGAAGCTATTTGGGTTTAAGCAAATTAAACCATTATAGCTGGCCTCAGAGATATTTTTGTATTTAGTGTAAATATTGTTATCACAAGCAGCTGCTCATAGAAGTATGTTACTTGATTCCTCAAAAAACGCACAGACAAAAAACTTCATAGGCAATGCCTATTTCATATTTTGGCCAACATCTTTGCCCACTTTGTACACAATTTCTTACTTGGAAAGCTACAAAATCTCAAGAAGCTCTTCTTTTGTTCAAGTTAGGTTTCTTTAATGTTGCCTTCACCACCCTTGTCAGATGTCACAGACGCCTCAAAGAAGCTAGGATTACCCACCCTTGATAAGGCAATTTCTCCGGTCTTACTTTTCCTTTCTCCTCCTTGTTTTGAGCATGCCACTCTTACCTCTTTAACTCACTCAGATCCCTCCTTGTATTTGAATTCTACCAATCTAGAACCTTGGGGGGACTGTCGGTTTTACCTTCCTCCAGAAACATAGTCTTTTAGAGGTGCACATTTTCTTAGACAAAAAAAAAAAAAAAAAAAAAAAAAAGAGCCTCTTTCATATACTCTTCTCAGAGCCCAGAGCAAGCCTCGAATCTCTAGTTCCAATCACATTTTCCATTACAGAGAGATGCATCATGTTTTAATAAAAATTACTATGATTTAATACACACAAATGTTGAAATATTAATTAAACCTTAAAAATAGTTAACAGCCAACATTTACTAAATATTT